>NC_052612.1:20501318-20801318 GCF_016545825.1 Eucalyptus grandis
ATTATTCAAAGAGTTTAAATTGTGAAATGAATGTGTGTCATCTTTATAAGTATCTCTCTCGTGTAGACTGAATTTTGGCATAAAATTAAAGCATGATAATATACATGGAGGGACAAATAAGAAGTTTAGAAAGATTTAAATTCGGGATCTTTTACTTTGATACCATGTGAAAATATCGGTACCACTACTAACTATTTTAAAACATTTAGATTGTTAGATGATTGGAGTGATTTTTAACATTTAAATACTCTAGCGGTTCCTTTCTATGTATTAGAATAGTCTCTAGCAAGAAAAGGGGGCTCGTATAGGTCAATTAGGTTAGGACGAAGATAGACTTTGCATTCAACCGTCTCCTATCTTGACAAGTTGAGTGCCCATGAAAATATAAACTAGGAAAGATTGGCCTGTTGACTTTGTAGTCTCGCCAAATTTAATAGGGAATATTGCTGTAAATAGAAGTTTATGATGAGGTCCAATCTCAATTTGACCAAGATGTTGTTAGATATTGTGTCCACATACACTGCAATTTAATTACCTCACTTCCCACCAAATAATTAGTAAGTCATTGCCGTGCAAGAGCATTCACGAAAGCTGGTCTTGGTTGGTGGAGCTACTAGTCAAGGCAAATGTAGTGCCTTTCCCAAAAATGTGAAGGAAAACATTAAAAAAAATAAAATCAAACAGTCTTATATTTCCTGGCCAACTTATTACATCATAATAAAATATGCCCTTCATTGTTTTTTCGATGGTTTGTGTGACCCGTGTTCTAAGTACGCTTAAAATCAAGAAATTATTGAAGACCTTTAACAAATTTCAGCTTTGTTCGCATTCCAACGCAATTAATTAGTTGGGATACGGGAAAGCGGATAGAAAAGTTGGTCCGTTATTTTATGTCAGCCGTAGAATTGGTGAAAAAAAGTACATAAAGTATTTTTCTCCACGAAATAGGCATATAATCAGAATAAAGTGACCTTGATATAAAATAGGTGAAGTAATATACACGAGCGTGTAGGGACTTTAATGACAACTGTGAAATGATCACTACAATTACCATTATTTGCCTCTTTCCATGAACTTAAATCATCCAAACGCACGGAGAAATTAAGGTGCAAATCATGGGATTCTTTTATCCCTAATCCATCTTCAAATTTACTCATTGATTGCCCGGCTGCTTCTCCTCCTTCTCCTTCTTCTTCTCCTTCGATGGGACACGGCCGTCGGTCCCGGCGAGCACGGCATACTTGTCCTTCCTAGTGAAGTTGGTGCACTCAAACCCTAATGTCCCCGCCAAGACCCTCTGTATATAGTTCGCCACCTCGATCGCCGACTTTCCGCCCGTGCACGTCAGTTCCTGTGGCAGTTGGTTCAGGAACGTGATCTCGTATGTCGGCATCGGGTTCATGAACACGAAGTATGGATCGAAGAACTTGTGTCCCCTCACTGTGGTCCCGTGGAACACGGTCTGCTTCGTGTTGATTGCGATGGGGACGATCCGGTCGGTGAGCTCGGCAAAGAGCGCGCTGAACCGGAGCAGGAAGGGCTCACGGCACGTGGTCCCCTCGGGGCAGATGATGAGGTCCCCCTCCTCCAGGAGGTGCCGGATGTTCTCGGCATCCTTGTCCCGCTCTCGGGAGAGCGCGACGGCCTTGATTGGGGAGATGATCTCGGTGAACTTGCTGATGCTGTAGGTGACACAGCTGATCTTGCGGCCAAGGGCAACGGCAGTGACGACAGGGTCAAGGACCGTGCGGTGGTTGCAGATGAAGAGGACGCCCGGGTGGCCCGGCTTGGGGGGCGGGGGCGGGGTGCCCTTGACAACAAGCTTGATGCCGAGGAGGTAGTAGTTGTAGCGGGCGATGCGCTCGGGCAAGGGGATGTTGGTGTAGACACGGAGGATGGCAAGGAGGACGCCGATCGGAAGCCACAAGAAGGTGAGGAGGGCGATTAATGGCGTTGGCCGCTGGACGAGACGGCCGTCGTGGAAGATGACGGGGCTCAAGAGCTTGGTCCGTGGGAGTGGGTCGCACTTGGTTCTTGGCACCAAGTATGCTTCCTGTAGTGCATGCAAATTATCATTACAAAGATATTGTCAAATCATCTAATTATGTTGCAATAACTGAAGCCTAAACGCTGAAGAAAATTAAGATATTAAATATCAATGGACCACACGTCTTTAGTTTCCTAAATTTGCATGGGATGTGCCTAACTACGTCGCCTAAGAAATGACCCTTGCTGGAATGCTTTTGTTGAGAAGTGAGAGTCATAAATCCTAGTCGCTTCTTTTTCCTTTTTGGGTGCATGATATTTAGAGCTGCAACCGTATTGAGTAGATTGAGTTAACCATAATTTGAAAAAGTTACGTAAGCAATTTTTCTCAGAGAGTCTGCCCTTGCAAAGTATTTTTTATCCCCGTGACTTTCTTATTTGAAATTGACCGAGCTTACCCTGTGCACAATAAATTATTATGTCTTAAACTCGTGTTGCATATCTCTTTATTCTTGCTTGGAAGAAACCTCTTGGGATCCTCATAAGAGAAAATCTCCTCCTCGTCTTAAATGTGGATGATGTCAATATTTGTAATTCATCAATTAGACGACATGCCGAGTAGACAACATGCTAAGAAGTCGATGAACATCTTCCATTGGCATGGAGTCGAAAGTGGCAAAAGACGTCGAACAAAATCATCGAATGCTCTACTTCTTCTTCCGTACTTTTATGTACCATACGCTTTTCGTGGTACAGTTCATTGTGCATGATAGATCATGTGATTTAGCTTCACAGATGAAAAGGTACGTGCTTGAATAGTCACTGAATATTAGGTAAAATAAGAGGTTGGGAGCTTTATCTTTCGAGATTGCAATTTACTGTGTACGCATGCGAGGCTCCTATCTGTCGCAGCTTGCAATTTAAAGGCGCTGTACAAGCACTCACCAAACACGCAATAAATAGAAAGAAAGAAGAACTTAAATTGCAAAGCTTGAAAGATTGAATGATTTGTACCTTGCAAATGGACATGAACTCGTGATCACTCTTGCTGTTTCCGAGGCCTAAATCCGGCACGTTCATCCCGAACTCCTTCGCCACAGCTTCCCTCTTGCGGTCGCCAACGAGGATCCCGGGTTCCTTGACAAACCCGGTCGCGCGGCCCGACTTGGAGACTTCTAACTCCGTTCCTAGAACCTTATCGGCCCCTAGGAACGTCTTCACGAAATGCTCCACCATCACCCTGGGGCTCGCCGTGACGATATAACGCCTCCCAAAGGAATTGAACACCTGCCAAGCCTCGGGGTGGACGTCGTCCGCGTAGAACTTGGGCAGCACCGACCGGGACACGAGCTCGACGTCCTGGATCTTCAGTCCTGCCACCGAGATGAAGATCAGGGCCTTGATCGCGAGCGCCTCGGAGATGAAGGTGTCAGCGAGGTACACGAGCGGGACGGACAGCAGGAGGACGAGTGCCCTCGCGAGGCTCCCGGCCTCGAGGGCCACGAGCAGGTAGTACGGGAAAGCGCTGCGTGACACGAGCAGAGTGCCATCTAGGCCGGACACCACCGCCTGGCCCGACCGCCCCTCAGAGCTGCACTTCGCGACCAGCTCAAACCGCCGGTCCCAATGAGCCCCCATCACCATTCTCAAAGCTTGTCTCTCAATGCAGCTAATCTCACTAATAATCACTCAATCCTATCTTCTCTCTAGGTGGGCTTAGAGAGAGAGAGAGAGAGAGAGAGAGAGAGAGAGAGAGAGAGAGAGAGAGAGAGAACACAAATTGTGCAATTGAATGGTGAGGGGGGTTTAAAAGGGATGGAAGGAGGGAGGGGGGAATGCCGTTGAGAATAGGGAGGAATATGCAAAAGACTTAGGGAGATATGAGGAAAATTATTTTAATTAAAGGTGTGTGGTCCGCCAGTGGTTGAGAGGGCTATAGCAACGCCCTTATAACACTTTCATTCAATTGGCCTCCCTTTTCAGTTTCTAGGCGCCAGCCACATGGCCCGACTGCTCGACTCGGCTCGGCTAGTTGAGCCTGGCTTCTCTTGCTCGAGCTGGGCCCCGGGCGGCCGTGTGTTTTTCCTCCACCGTTTTGAGTTTTCGCTTGTCCTTTGCCAAGTTTGCTTACTAAAAACGAAGAAAGTAGGTTTCTACTTTTATTTGGGAGGTGAGGCTTTCCGCCGAGTTTAGTATGCACAGCAAGTTCAGTCAACCAAGTGACATGGAGTAATAAAGGTAACACCCGCACAAGTGACCGCATAAAGTTAATTTCACGATCATATCCGTTTCACTAGGGCCAAACTATTAGGAAGCCCGGCACTTCGTTCGGGAAGATTATCAAGAGAGAATTCAAATCTAAATCTGTCAATATATTTAATTGGACTCCATGTTAGGTCTGCTCTCCTTTAATTCAAGTATCCTTATGCACCAATATATTTCAACTTTAATCTCGACTTTGTTGCTCTGTCAGGACCACAACAACAATTTAATCCACCCTTATTCACGGTCTCCTTTTCTAGACCGAATCAATTTAGATGGTGTTGCTACACCACAACGCGCACTTTCACCCCCCAAGTCTTTTTTCAATCAGATTGAATCATAAAAGATGCCTATAAATTGCGTAGGTTATAAGATTTTTTTCCTCGAAACATTAACCAAACACCGATGTATATTTGGAGTGGTCCATCAACCAGTCATTGACTCTAATACTATAAGTTGGGAGCGTGCGATGAAAACCCTATAATTTCACCGAGCGAGATCATCAAGAAGGAGCCCATGTTTGAGCCCATTTATATATCCAATCAAACACACATTCTTTCAAAAGCTCAACCAAATGGTGGTGAGTATGATAGCAAGGAGTTTTGTGAAGATAATGAAATCAGAATAATAAGAACATTTCCTAACAAACCACGAAGAAACAAAGTTGTTAAGAGGATGAACAGAATTCTGAACGAGCATGCAAAAAGTATGAAAATGCATGCATGATTACCTAAGATATTTTGGCATATGCAATTATTACAGCAACATACCAAATCAGCAAAGGACCTTCAATTCCACTTGATTTCAAGCCACCATAAAAAGAATGGATAAGAAAGAAGGTGAATCTCTCGCAGCTAAAAGCTTTTGGTCAAGTTTCATTTGTGCATATTCTTTTATAATACAACTCACATATATATATATATATATATATATATATATATATATATATATATATATATATATATTTCAACAATCTCCCCATCACGTGAGAGCTTAGTGTTAAAACTACTCCCACTTTATTAAGGTAACTTGCTCCATCAACATGTCTCAAGTTGAGTATTCACTTCGTTGCCTTGCAAGAAGCACAACAACAATAATGTATATCTTCATCCTTAGTCTCTTTGCCTAGACCGAACCATAAAGGTTGTAATCAGGGCCATGTTGTTAACAATACCCTTGTAAGAACTACAAGAACAATAATGTCTATCTTCATCCTTAGTCTCTTTTCCTAGACCCAATCATAAAGGTTGTAATCGGAGCCACATTCTAACAATACCCACCTTCATCCCAAATCTCTTTCTCACATGAAGACTCCCTAGAAACCACCATGGTCAAGAGATTGCTTCTTTTAGCTATTCACCAATGTTGATAAATATTAAGAGTAGGTTACCAATCAATCATCAACTCCGATACTTTTTGTTCGCCAAATGCTCAATAGAACCTCAATACTCTTTCACTTGTGAAGATTGCCAAGAGAGAGTTAAAGTCCAAGTTCATCAGCATATCCAGTTAGACTCACTTTCACTCAAAGGATTAAATCATGAGTTACGAGCCAACTTATACATTATCTAATTAATCCCACACCATATCTCTAATGTAAAATCTTTCTAACACAACTCACACATACATCTCAACACAAACATCCAAAAAGAGTATTCAAAAATAGCCATATAAGGTGATGACCATTTGGAGCTCTGACTTATAAATCACTCAACAAAGTCTCTTTCAATTGATGTGGAATTTGAGATATCACAAACTTCCCAACTTATAGAACCAATGTTCTTATTGATGTGGACCCATACCACCAAGCAATACTCCCCCTATTCAATTTGTCTTCTAATCTATTCGTGCCTCTTTCACATTCTAAAGCCTCTCATGAACCACTCTTTTTCCTTTTAACCCTCTCAACTTGGCTATTTATACCCACCCTCATTGGATCGGGCATGAATCTAGCCCTTCCAAAAGCCACACACTTATCAGAGGAAGCTTGCCAAACGCCTACTCTCAAATAAGTAAGGTTAATTTGATTAGTATAAACTATTTTTGACTAATTTTTGCTAATATTAATAAACCCGGAGAAAATTCCAAATAAGGGATTGAAGTGCCTTCATTTTTTCAAATAAGGGTATGGTGTGGATATTGTTTCAACTAAAGACCTAAAGTATTGTTTCAAATAATGACCTAAGGTGTCATCATTTTTTTCAAATAAGGGTTTGAAGTGAATCTTGTTTCAAATAAGGGCCTGAAATGGCTATGTCCATTTCAAATAAATGCCTAATTTTTTAGCGAATTAAGGGAATTTTCTTCCTTTATCTTTTTTTTTTTAATATATATATATATAATTTTTTTCCTTTCTTCTTCATTAGTGGTCGATCGACCATCATGATGCCCAAAGAAGACTAGGCAAGGCGACTCTCACCTCGGGTGAGACTGCCCTTGTGGCTGCAAGCATGGGTGACCTCACTAATAGCCAATGAGGAATGGCCTCACCTAGGTGCGGTCAACCCTCCCCTCACCCTAGGGGAGGCCACCCTCACTGCCATCGGTGAGGTCAACCCTCGCCAAATCTAAACAAGGGTCGCCTCACCAATGGCCAGTGAGGGACGACCTCATTTGCGACCTACAATGGCTTACAAGCCCTCATCAGCCCTTGCCAACAACTGTCGACGCACGCCAAAAAGAGAAAAAAAAAAAGAAAGGAAAAGAATAAAAATTTAAAATTCAAATTGTATTTGGACAAAAACACCCTTGATCGGCCAAAATATTTAGCCGACCAGTGACCGGCACGGTCTTGCCCTTATTTGAAACTATCATGGCTCTTTAAGGCCCTTATCTGAGATTAAAATTGTTACTTCAGGCTCTTGTTTAACATAAGGTCTACTTCAGGCTCTTAATTGAGAAAATGAGGATATCTCATATCTTTATTGAAATTTTCCCATAAATCTATTACATGCTTAAAAGTCTCTTCTACATTATGTGTTATGGATATCAAGGAAGAGAGGCAACCTATTGAAATACATCTTGAATGAGTTGGTGAGAGAGCCATTAAACCCATTAATAATGTACATTATCACATCATGATTTGCTTTAATTATCGTGAAAATGATCAAACTCAATGATGTCAAATCCCCAAGCACCTACCGGAAAAGTGACATATCATGAATAAACGCATGTGCAACATCTACGAGTAATTGAACTCGCAACGGTTGAGATACAATGAATAACTATGAATAAGTATGCACGTGCTATGTGAGACTGCCAAGGTCTTGCCTTATTTGAAACTATCATGACTCTTTAAGGCCCTTATTGAGATTAATATTGTTACTTCAGGCTCTTGTTTAACGTAAGGTCTACTTCAAGCTCTTAATTGAGAAAATGAGGATATTTCATATCTTTATTGAATTTTTTCCATAAATCTATTACATGCTTAAAAGTCTCTTCTACGTTATGTGTTATGGATAGCAAGGAAGAGAGGCAACCTATTGAAATACATCTTGAATGAGTTGGTGAGAGAGCCATTAAACCCATTAATAATGTACATTATCACATCATGATTTGCTTTAATTATCGTGAAAATGATCAAACTCAATGATGTCAACTCCCCAAGCACCTACTGGAAAGGTTACATATCATGAATTAATGCATGCGAGTGATTGAACTCGCAACAGTTGAGATACAATGAATAACTATGAATTAGTATGCACGTGCTATGTGAGACCAGCAAGGTCTTGCCCTTATTTGAAACTATCATGGCTCTTTAAGGCCCTTATCTGAGATTAATATTGTTACTTCAGGCTCTTGTTTAACATAAGGTCTACTTCAGGCTCTTAATTGAGAAAATGAGGATATTTCATATCTTTATTGAAATTTTCCCATAAATCTATTATATGCTTAAAAGTCTCTTCTACATTATGTGTTATGGATATCAAGGAAGATAGGCAACCTATTGAAATACATCTTGAATTAGTTGGTGAGAGAGCCATTAAACCCATTAATAATGTACATTATCACATCATGATTTGCTTTAATTATCGTGAAAATGATCAAACTAATGATGTCAAATCCCCAAGCACCTACCGGAAAGGTGACATCATGAATAAGCGCAGGTGCGACATTTACGAGTGATTGAACTCGCGACGGTTGAGATACAATGAATAACTATGAATAAGTATGCACGTGCTACGCGAGAAGTCAGTCTTTACATGTGGGCAAATTCGTTGACTAATTTTAGGGGCTAAATCTCTCAGTAACTCTATTTACTTCATTTGTTTTGCAATAGATATATCTCATTAAAAGTGGGAGATAAATGTAGTTTTTTGATCTTCATATTATAAGGTTGTTTTGCTGAAAAGTGCCAACGAAAAACCTTTTTGGGATATTGATCGATATGGAAAGCCACAACAGATGTGAAGGGTCCTTTATCATTTTTGGATATGAAATGCAATTAACGAAAAAATTGAAAGTGCAAAAACCGAAAACAATCGTCTCTAGTTATGTAAAAGGATAGTAAAATAAGGGCACGCATGACAAAATTTATGGAATAAAAATCAATTTCTGGCCAAAAATTGATTTCTCAATTTCTATTCCATATACGAGTTTCTCAACAAAAAAACGCGTTTGATAACGATTCAGAATTTCTATTTCTATAATACAAATTCGTTTAACAATAGAATAAAATTTCTATTTCTAGGAGCGGCGACAGTTGGCATTCAGTGACCGAAGTCTAACATCCGGCGATCGGCTTCCGGCATTCGGCGATCAACGGTGGATGGTCAAAGTTCGGCATCTAGCATCCAGCGTTCGACGTCCGGAGTCTAGCATCCAGCATCCGGCGTCCGAAGTCCAGCGTCCGACGACAAGTGGCAGGTGGCCAACAGCCGGAGTTCGACGGCCGGCGACTGGCAGTTGGCGGTGGGTGGCCAACAGCCGAAGTCTGACAGTCAACATTCGACGGTCGGTGGTGACCGATGGGCGGTCGGCGAGGGTCATTCGGTGGTTGGCAATGGGCCTCCAGTGTCCAGTGGTTGGCAATGAGTGGCCAACAACTGTCGAGCGTCCAACATCCGATGGCCGGCGGTCGGTGACGAGTGGCTGGAGATCGGTGGCTAACAGCCGGCGTTCGGTGGCCGGCAGTTAGTGGCGAGTGGCTGATGACCGGGGCCAGTGGCAGGCGGCCGATAATCGACGATGGGCGTTCGGCATCCCACGGGCGGCAGGTGGGCAACGGGTGATAACGAAAGTGAACAATGAAGAAAATTTTGATTTTTCATTTCTGCGTTCCGAGAAATAAAAAAGCTAAAATTTTTATTTTTGATTACTATCTCAAATCTATTTCTGAAATAGAAATTTGTTTCAGAAATAGAAAAATGAAATTATGTTATCAAACGGATTTATATTCCAAACATGTTACGAAAAATAGAGCAATAGAAACGTTATCATGTGCGCCTTAAGAAGTTAAACTTGAAGAAAGATTGAGCAATTAGTATTCATTGGTTCATTGGCAGTTCTTTGCGTGAATTACAATTCTAGTATTTATAGCTACTATTAACAGCCATTACCAAAAAGAAAATGGAAAAAAAAAAAAACTACTGCATCCTACTGGACTTTTAGAGTTCAACAAATTTCACAAATGGGTGATCAATACCCACTACTCGAAGGTTATTCTCTCTCCACTCTCCTTGCCTAGCATCACGGGTCACTTTCGAAGTCCCACGTTCCACTATTTGGTAGTGCCAACTGGCAACAACCCACATTTCTCGCCCCTACCATTGGTGGCTTCCAAGATCTATGGCGCCCACCACCCGATGATCGTGTCAGTTCCACTTCTTCACAGCCATTTCGCCATGCCTTGGCAAATTCTGCCTGAGATTTTCGGCTTCATAACCTAAATAACCGCTTATCATAGACTCCGATCGGCTTCATAACCTATTCTCCAGGACTTAGGGTGCATTTTCAAGGGGCTTTCCGTCTCCAGAATCCCTTGAGAAAATACTGGACTGTTTAATAATTATTTTGAAATAACTTTTAAATGAAAGTCAACATTGAAAAAACTAAAAACCCAATGTTAATAAGAACTAACATTGAGCTTTCAGTATTTGTCCAAATGCTGAAACTCATGTATTCTTTCAAAACTATTCTCATTCATTCTTCAAAATTTCAATTTTGCTCTCGTTATTATTATTTTAAATGCTAAAAAATGCTTAAAAATCAAATATATATATTAATGCTAAAAATATATATAATTTTTTTTTTTTAAAAAAAAAAAAGACCAACCCTTTGCCAATTTGACGAAGGATTATAGCTGCTGATGAGCCAAATCTAGCGTTTGGCGACCGTCGGTTGAGGTCACTCGAGGTCCGACAAGGGTCGCACAACCTTAGCGAGGGTCACCGGAGGTCACTTGACCCCGGTCGACCTCGACCAACGGTCGCCGATGCCAAATCTGGCTTGCCGACAAATCGTAGTCCTTCACTGGACCAGAAAAGGGTTTGGTTTTTTTATTTAATTATATATTTGACTTTTTTAGCATTTATATATATTTGATTTTTTAGCATTATTGTCAAATTTTATATTTAAAAATCGCATATATTATTTTTTTTTCAATTTTAAACAAATAAAAATTTAAAAAATTATATTTTTCACTCAAAGAGTTTTTCAAATGTGTTTTTTACTAAATGGCATTTCTCGTAAAGTTGCTTCTCAAAATATAGTTTAGCAAACGGCCTTTACATTTATCCAAAATTCTTTAAGTTAAATTACTTTGCATTTTCTCAATGGACTTTCAAAACGTTGAACTAAACGCACTCTTAGTTTTCCCTCATTACATCTTCGCTTAGCTAAGGCCAATCACTTTGTCAACTAATTACACTTAGGACGCGTATGACAAAATTTCTGGAACATAAATCAATTTTGGAAGAGAAATCAATTTCTATTCCATTGACGAGTTTCTGAGTAAAGAAACACGTTTGATAATCATTCAAAATTTATATTTCTGAAATAAAAACTCGTTTGATAAAAAAAATAAAATTTCTATTTCTCTGAGCAGCAACAATCGGCATCCGATGGCCAGAGTCCGACGTTCAGCGTCCGGTGATCGGTAGAGGACTGCCGAAGTCCGAAGTTCGACGTTCAACGTCCGGCGCCAAGCCAGTGACCGGCGACAAGCGGCCAAAGTCCGAAGTCCGACATCGGAGTCCGACGACCGGCAACCGACATCCAACATCCGAAGTTCGACGTCTGACATCCGACATCCAGAGTCCCGTGATAAGAGGCCGGTGGCAAGTGGCCAGTGGCCGGAGTTTGACGGTTGGTGGTGAGCAGCGAACGATCGCCGACGAACATCCAATGGTTGGTGATGAGCCTCCGGCATCCAATGATTGGCGTTGAGTAGCCAACGACCAGTGGGCGTTCGACATTCGGCAACCAGCAGTTGGCAACGGGCGGCCGGCTGATATCCGGTGGCCGGCAATCAACGACTAGTGGCCAGGGCTGGTGGCGGGCAGCCGGCAACCGGTGGCGGGCGTCCGGCATCCCATGGGCAGCAAGTGGGCAACGGGCGATGACAAAAGTAAACAATGAGAAAATTTTTGATTTCTCATTTCTGTTCCAAGAATAAAAATGCTAAAAATTTTAACTTTTGATTTATGCTCCAAATTTATTTCTGGTCTAGAAATTTGTTCCAAAAATTTTAAAAATGAAATTATGTTACCAAACGGATTTCTGTTCCAAATTTATTCCGGAAAACAGAAAAATAGAGAAATAGAGAAACATAAATTTTGTCATACGTGCCCTTACTGGCTGAAAGCCATCAATACTTGGCAAGTTTTATATTTGTCACATTTTGCTCAGTCTTTCTCAGCCCGAATTGGTAGTCTTAGACTTGGACTTTTTTTTGTGTCAACAAAGGTGAATATGAAGAATTCTATAATTTTTATGTGGATTTCTAAGAAGAAATTTATGTATTACCGTCGTCCAAAACCAGTAGAAACACATATATACGTTTTATTCTCTTTTGCTTCTCTATTGATCCACAATTCTATAATGAATTATTTCATTTTAATGGGCTTTTTTTTTTGTAGATTTTAGTTTTTTTCAACGGTCGGTAAATACTTGCAATAAACGCACGTTATTTAATGATATCATACAAGTTTGTAAGTGTTATTTATAAATATATATGACTAACATGCTAATGCTTTATGCTAAAAACTCACAAGAAAATGATTTCTAGTGCTCCGGATATTTAATTTTGTTAAAAATAATAAATATGAATACTTTAGTATATGCTTAATAACATGCTAAGGCATTCATTGCGCTTTCAAATGCACTACTTTTCATGACGCGAACAATTAATTGTTTTGAAAGTTAGTATACTGGATAAGATTCATGGAGGCCCTCAGGTCCTTATGAAAATTTAAGTGTCTTATCATGAAATTAATATTGGTGGAAATCAAGGGTAATCCATTTCAAGGTGGGTCACCAAAATCTGGAACTTACTCTATAAGTTCGGAATCTGAAAAATTGGAATTGGGAACCAATCTGATTATAGTCAGAACTAACCTGAAACGAATCTGTTTCAGGCCAATTCCCTGTTCTATCTAACAACTAGGTTTCCTTTTTTTTGTATAAATTACATAATTAATATATTATATTATTTGCCTTGGTTTATAACTTGTTTTTTGAATGGTCTCGTATGCCTACCCTCAAGTTGGAGATTGTGGTTCAATTATCTCTTATTACATCTCACAATCGTTTTTTTCTGTTTATCGTCGGAATCGAGAACCGGATCAAACTCTTGGACTGGCCCACCCCGGTTGCTCACTTTGAGTGTAAATTGCAATGAAGATTGAGCTAGCTTGTCACCCTATACGGCTTCATATGAAGATGCAGACGGCTAAAGCCGAGCTAGTGAACCCGTACAACTTGCTTGACTCAAAAGTATGAATGAATAGAAAGAATTGGGGGAAGACTTATTAAGTCTAGAGATGAGTATCTTCCTTTTCTTTCCCAAGCGATTTAAGTGCAGAAGTTTCTTTATTGGCAAGCTCTTCTCTCCACCAACTTTCTCAATACACAACGGAAGATTTCCTTCCTCCCTTGTCCGCACAATTCAACCGCAACACCTTGGTTAATTAATGGTGAAACCCTAGAAGGAAAAACGCATAGAATCTCTTGTTCCAAAAGTTTCCATACCGGTAGATCTCAACGTCAAACCAACCCCCCTTTCTCTCTCTCTCTCAAGAAACATTTAACTTGAAAGCAACCAAAGCCGCAAAATATTGAAGGCATTTGGGAATTAAATTAAATGAGGGGGCGGTTGTGGATTTTTGTTGTTTTCCCCCCTCCCTTTGCCTCTCACGAGGCTTCGTATTGAATACACGTGCTGCCTCCAACGACTTCTTCATGCACGTGTTAAGCTCTTTTCTCGCTTAACAAAATAACCCTCCATTACCCACCGGTAAGCAACTGTGATGGTTCAGGGCTTGCTCCTCATTGCCGAGGTCGCAAGTTCGAATCTCCAGGTGTTAGCGTTTTAAGTTGAGGGTTAAGGTAATAGGGTCCTGTGCTAGTTTCCCCCGACATATACGGGCCCAGTCCTTCAATACTGTCTGGGCATGGGGGCCTGTGGTGGAGTCCTTGGTTACCAAAAAAAGAAAAAAAAACAAAACAACAACCCTCCATTAGTCAGCTTTATACTATTTTCTGTAACTGACGCGTCCCACGTCGCATGTTTACGAAGTTGATATATCCGTTGTTATATACATATGTTCTCCCTCCAATCCAACATTCTAATATGGTATGAGAATTTGATTTTTCCCACACTCGCCACCTCTCTTTGCGTATAAGTCTAAGGTTCTAAATAGGACTTTCAAATATCTATCTTGGATTATTTATCGTCCGAGATCTAACCACGTGCTTGTGACGAGTCCTTTTCAGTTTAGTTTTGTGGCAGTGAACTGTGCAAAGCAGAAGATATCAGGGCTAATCTCCACACGTATCATCTTATGAACACACAAGAGTTCATTCACATGAGGAATAAAAATAATAATAATAATAATTGTGGTCATGTTATTACCTAACTACCTGAAAATAACACGAGCCAAATCTTCACGTTTCTAGGCGTTTGCGGAGTTTTTTCCTTTAGATGTTTGGTTCTTCTTCTTAGTCGATGATCTACCATTAGTCTACTTTTGAATTGAAAACAGTGAAAAGATGATAATGACACCGAGCATAAGTTATATCCCGCAATTAATAGGTCTAATCGGTTGACGGGTCACTTTTAAATATGGTGTGCGGATATTTAGAAATCTCGATTTTGGAAATTTTGGAAATTCGTGATACCGGAGAATTTGAGAAGGTTCTACTGTTCTTGGGAATAAACCTTTACAGATTTTATAGCTACTTGATATTTTCACGATCATATACTTATTTTATTTTACGTGTTCCTTTTGTAAATCTATTGAAATAATTATCCAAATGCCGATGATCATGCTAAAACATATATGGATATTTCATCGATCCCATGCAGTGGTCGGCTTAAAAGTTTTTAAATTTTTTTTTTTACTATCGAATTATCTAGTACTAGAAGCTTCGCCAGAAGCAAGCAAGCTGAGGCACGAGAGCCTGCGGCTTACTAAGCTTTAAAAGGCCTTTGGTTTGAATGTTTAAATCGACTTCTTTATTTTACTCCCAAATAAAAATACAGGTGGAGTTCGCTTTTTCAGAAGTCTTCTAATGATCATTTTTTTCTTTTCTCTTTTTCTTTACTTTGTGGAATTAATGTGACTCGATCACATCAATCTAACATGTAAAATAATTGAGTACAGTATCATAGATTTGGTTAGTATTTAAATATCATATATAATGTTCTGTTGATAGTGGTCCTAATGCAATTGATAGAATTTAAACGAATGATCTCCGGTGCTGAAAAAATTCTACAATACCCTAACCCATTGTGCCCACCCTAGCATAATATGACACGATATTACAGTCAACTATGCACCGATGCATTCTAAGCGGTTATGAAAAGTAACATTTTTAGACGATTGAATTTTTTATTATTTAATAATGGTTATATTTTGGTATAAGCACTGTTTGAATTTTAAAGTTTCATGGGAAAACCTCTCATAACTCGGATCTATCTTCTGATAAATGAACATTAAATTTTGTGACCTTCTAATGTTTCCAAATGACATCAATTGTAATCACCAAACAAAAATTGCTATGCAATCAACATTATAGAATGTGACATTTGTTACTATAAATCAAGTGCCTTTCTCCGGTTATTTTGCTTTTGTCAATAACATTTACGACCTTAACAATGGGACCATTACCAACACTCATTAAAGTTTATCAGCACAGAAGAAAAATTCGTCTTGTAATTGAACTGTCTAGAAAATGTATATTCCAAATAATTCTACGTCGATATATAAAGAAATGATCACGAAGAGAATCGCTGTGCACAAGTCGCATAGTCCAAGCCGAAAGAAAAGCGCAAGTGGGACTTGACAATGAATTGAACCTCCAAAAATAATGTAATAACATAATGTCTTTAGAAACCCGAGATCTTATTCTTGGATGTCAAGAATGCCGTCGGTGGTCCGTTTGTTCATCCCCGTTTTGTCTTTTCCAAGCTACTGCACCACTAATTATCAGTTAGGTCCAGCCAACTGATTTGGTAGTTAGGGTAACTGTGTGAGAGAGAGAAAGGCTAACGTCAAGCGGGGAACAAAAGAAGACTCCAGACCTGAGTTTCGGCATCCACAGGCAATGTAGGATAACAGTTAAAAATTCGAACCCAAAAGCTTAAATTTATAAGAGACCGCGGAATATATAAACGACCATTTGGATCTCGTGTCGTGCAAAGAAATCGATGGCGTGGTCCTGTTTCCAAGTTTTCTTTAATTAAACTATGCCCCCAATTCGTGGGGTGGGTTTCGTCATGCAAGTCATATTTCTCGATCAATTCAAACGAGGCTTTGATTCGTTGTGGTTTGGTGTCCAGTGTCACTACAAAAAGGGGCACATTGCATGATATTTTATAATAATTTGTGTGCGTGTTTTTTTTATTTTTTGGGGGGGGTGGAATGCACATGGTCCTCGCTTGCTCATCTCTTCCCAACTAATTCGTCGGTTTTCCAATAACTCCCACCGTTTTATTGGACATGGTTTTTGACTCCCACTTCAATTTTTCTTGCTAAATTATTACACATGTACGATAACGTTACATTTAATCTTGCGGGTACCTAATGCTTCTATGCTTGGATGAGAGAATATATAGTCCAATCATGCAACACGTAGCAAGCTTTTGAAACATTACATCATATTGTTGGCATAGGAAAGAGATTGTTTTTAACAACCGTACGATAACATTTCGGCCTAGTGACCTAACCAAATTGATACCAATTAAGTCAAATGGATATTAAACTCAGTTAACAAAAAGGATAAAACAAGACTTGACTGGACCATTTTATACTGTACGGTTCAGTCGAGTCAAAATAAAGTAAGCATTCTTTCTAGCTCGAGTTTACGCTCCAAATATAACAAGGAAAATAGTTGATCTACACCTGTGATTACTCAAATTATCTTTGCATTTGATTTCGGATATCATTGTATTATTCCCCCATATGGTAAACATGGCAGAGGATGCTAACAAGCTTTAATGCCTGACTGAAAATCAAAGTCAATTATTATGCGTAAGGAACAAAAATTGAAGTTGTGCATGATTGGCACCTAACTCTCGAAAAATATTCCTCTCCAAAGAAGTACGATGGAACTCGGTTTCAAAGTTAGTCCATGTGATCGTCCAGCAAAGGAAATGTAGCAAATCAATGGACTGAATTCTCTCTACATGCAGAGGTACATAGACATAATTCTATCAATGGAAATAGAACTTCAAGAGGCTAGTATTGTCAACCAGTCGAGTGAGATTCCTGAAATAAATGTGGGGTTGGCAGTTTGATCTCGACGGTTAGAAGCCATAAGACTAGAATTTAGAGGGATAGTTCCTTGTCGCGACCTCCCGAAGCGGGTTGGACCACCTAAGGGTTCGTTTAATGAATTGTTAAGCCTAGACTTAACTCGGGCTCTCCCAAGCCCAGGTGTCAACATTCCTACTGTTTCGCCGCCCTTGTGATGAATGATTTGTCTGTGATCGGATTGAGCTGATGAATTCCAGACATCTGTTCACATCTTATGTGTATGATACAAATTACTTACCACATGAGCCCACTCAACCAGCTCTGAGACGGCTATTGTTCACATTATCTTACAATGTAAAGGGCCTTCTAGATAATCAAACCTCAAATGCCAAAGCATCCTCAAATGTGGAACGGGAGTTTTGATATGGAAAAGAAGGTCTAAACCATTGTGGGAAATATCATTGGCCCAGTAAATTCCACCTCCGCTAGTGGGGTTTCTAGCTTGCCACCTCGAAACATTTTTTCTTTTTTTCTTTTTTTATACGGTGGATACCATTTAATGGGGTTACCAACAAGGAGTCATTGTACATTTCTATTTTACCTCTTCTTTGGTCAAAGCATCAAAATATCGTTTTGAGCCTTGACTTGATAATAAGTTTTAAAAAGAATAGAGAGAAGTAAACTCTCTAGGGTTAGCAGAGTGTTTGTTGGGCTTTTGAGATTTTTCTACTCGAGAAGTGGATGTCACACGTTCAAACTCCAAATTGCATACCATTGTTTTGAGTTAGCCCACATGCACGGGGTTGGAGGCTGAAATCCAAAGTGGTTTATGCGGATTACTGGCTGCTCCATGGATTTCAAGGAGCATCGCCTTTATGCACGTGTTCCTAGATTGTTACAAAAAGAAACGAAACAAGAAGCTAAAATATATAGTGGCGTTAGCTATGTGATATTTGAAAATGACGGTCACATGTCAATCGCAAGTTTTATTGTACGGAAATTGCCAACCGGCTTGAAAGCTATGTAGCACCGATATGGACATGCGATACGCGATGCAACACGATACGACACGACACACCAACACGTCATTTCTAAAAAAAAAATAAAAAATTTTGACACGTTCCGACACGTTATATATTAAATATATATTTTTATATATATGCAAAATTAAATAAATAATAATAATAATAGCATAGAATTAATTTATACTAAAAATATTAATCCAACATTTGTTAATATCATGACACACCGACACGTCTTAAAAAATAGATAATTCTGACATGTTTCGACACGTTATATATTAAATATATTTTTATATATAAATGAAAAAAATAAATAAATAATAATAAAAAGAGCATAAAATTATTTTATACTAAAAATATTAATCCAACATTTGTTAAGATCATTTATTGTTTTAATTTGACAGAAATTGAATGAGAAATTCAAAAATTGCAAACACAAAAGAGTAAATTTGAATGAACATGTCTTGTTTTCTTACACTTGTCAGAGATTAGTGAGATTTCTTAGAGTCCCAAATAGAGTTCGGAGTTCATGATATAAACTGGCTTGGAGCTCCTCTACAAAACAAGGTTCGAGAAAAATGAAAATCTATGACAAGAACTCCAAAAGAAAAGGAAATAAATAAATTTGCCATGCAAAATGTGAGAGATAACTCAAAAGCCAATAACATAGACCAAAAGAGATAACTCGCAAGCGATGCCTACGAGAGGCGGAAAGAAGCAAAAAAAAAAAAAAAATCACGACTTTAAATCTGCAAGGGTAGTGGAGTGACACCGGTGAGAAGGGGCATTCCATCATCACTCATGAGAAGGTCAACTTGAGAGTGAGAATTGTCTTCTTTCTCCTTTATTTTTGTTATTTTCATTATTTTTTTTCATATATTTATATTTTGACCCCTCAAGTATTGAAAATTTTTAAAATTGACCTCATGTGCGTCGGAATTGCATGTCAAAATTTCGGACTCACGTGTCAAAGCATGTCGGGAAGAGTTGACCACGTGTTGGATTTCCCAACACTCGTTGACCGTTTGTTGGAAGGTGTCAAAGCATATTAGAGTATGTCGGACACATGTTAGAATGTCAGACACTATATGAAGGCTTCGGAAGAGTGTCGATACTTCTTAGCTTGAAAGGTTATCAAGTGATATTTACATAATAGCCATAAATAGTTCTTTTCTGATGAGTTGTCTTATAAGGTCCAATGTCTTCGGTGTGGCGGTCACAATGTGACCTTATATGTTGGTATTATTTTTATTTTTTTTTATTGTGGCATCACAAAATTATACATTTATTTGATAAAGTGCTGCTGTACCTTCTTCTTTTTTTTACCACAAATGATGGAATTGGCAACCCAAGCCATTTATTTTAAAGAATTGCTGAAAAAGAGTTATGATATAGAAATATTATATGAAATTCCATAGTTTACAGTATTTAATCAATTAAAATTACACTAGCAAACAGATAATTAGGAGGTAACGGTTCTCGCTGGTCTCCATTGGATCCATCGTTGCTTACACAATTAACTTATGTGCTCTTTTCAAAAATATTTAAAGCACTATGTGCTTCCAATTTAATTGAGTGAGATGTCATGTCATGCGCAAGCATATAAATATTGCTCTAACAATACCAGCCCTTTAAGACCCAACTTAATGCATTTTTCTTCATGTAGATTTCTTAGAAATTATGAGACTTGAGATATAAAAAGATTGTCTGGCAAATTCCTATTGTCTGGCAAATTCCTATCATGTCCCGCAATTAACGTACTATTGGCATTTGTGAAAATGACCTCAAAACTTTAGTCGAAAAAATATTTTTATCCCTTTTTTTTCTGACCAAAAGAAAAAGTTTTTGGGTCTTTAAGGCCCATTGGCGAAACTCTCTCCCTAGCAATTGAGTTTCTAATCCTCCAAGAATTAAGGCTGAATTGGGAAAATTAGAAAGTTTAGGATCGAATCGGGTTTAGGGTGGATCGAATAATTTTCCTCAAATTTGTGGGGTACGCGGTCGAAATTGTGTGGTGAAAGACGACCCGTCATTTGATTGCAAATGGACTGGTGCCGCTATGCTCGCTTTTCTCTACGAGATATTGGGCATCCAATGCTTTGGACTTACAGGCTAATTCAGCCCATACAAATGATCCCTGGTAACTTCTAGCCCAACAAGATATTCGATTGAAGATTTTAGACTTTCTCTGATCCGGTCGATTTGATTCAGCCCAAAAAGGGAAAAAAAAAATCCACTTTGCTAAGAGTCTCGCCAGTTGTGACTTTCACAGGATGGGCTTGGACAAACCCAAACAGCCTCGCCCTAAATGTCCATAGGCATAAATCACCTCTTCTACATTGTGTTTTCAAAAGGGGATAATGACATAAGTATCTAAACTTTGACCTAATGTACAATATGATCATGAACTTTTAATTTGTTTAATGTGATATATGAACTATATGAAAATGTTCAATATTATCATTTTATTAATTGAAGTTCAAGAACAACATTAAATGATTTCATACAATCTAAGAACTAGATTGACATGTACTAAAAGTCCAAATACCACATTAAATAATTTAAAATTTCAGAAACAACATTGCATATTGGACTAAAACTCCAAGACCACATTGAAGAAATTAAAAATTTAGGGACAATTTGTATCATTTTCCCTTTTAAAGACGGCACCGTTCATTTTACAATTAGCACTAAGTGACACTTCTAATCTTGCATTCAAAATAGATTTGTAGCAATTCTAAGACACGTTAGTTATTCGCAAGAACTTCATATGGCTATGCCCAACCATCTTCTGATTTCCCAAACCAACAATTGTCATATGAATAGAAGATTGTCAAGGTGAAATGAACCGATTTACTTACAGTGCCTTGAAATCGATTTTTACTTTATCTTTTTTGGCCACGAGGGATGTCTTCAAATGTTAACAACATGATATTTGAAAGGTGATTAGACATCACGAGGTGCAAAATTTCGAGACACCACAGTGTAAAGCGTGATCATGTGCTTGTAGTAGAGGATACAAGCCCCACTTTTCCAAGTTGGTTTGTTCCTTTCACAAGCCAGATCTCCATGAGGAGCTTTTTGACCAGCAAATTGCAGCAGTACAAGAATCGCCATTAATGATTTCACCCTTGTACACATAATAATGTCAAAAGCAAAGAGAAGGTAGTGGTTTGAGGAATCCACCAAAGCAATCCCATCTCTCTCTCTCTCTCTCTCTCTCTCGGGATTTTGATGGGAATCTTTTCTTTCTTCATGCCCAAAATTCTTTTAGTCGAGCTTCGCCTGGGAGGGCATGGTTTTGCCCCTCTTTGTCTGCCACAACCCCTTCATCATCTTACGTTCGTGCAAGTGCCCAAAGGGAAAAAAAAAAGTCAAGAATCAAAAGTGGGATTGCGCCAGGAGAGAGGAAGATGCCAAATCGTGGGTGGATTGTGATTTTCTTGAATGCTGTTTCCTGTGGGTCTATAGCTTGCTTTTCATCCTTAAATTCAGCGAGTATTCACAACACAACATGGAATAAAAGAATTCGCTAGAGTCCAAGGAGTTTACCATACATATTGACCAAACAAGAGGTTCTTTTTTAAATATCTGTCGCCCCACTCGGCCATCAGGTGCTCGACAAAATTTCAAACATATGCATGTATGTTTTGCTATTCTTACATATAACATAAAGGGGTGTTGCTATTCCATTTGATTCAGTGGGAACGGATACCTCTTTAGGGTTTCTAGCTGCTTCCGGAGTCGAATTCACAATCGTTATGAATTTTCAGCAGCATCTTAATCAGCAGTTTTGACTCTTGCGATTTGTTTGATGCTCAAATTTACTCACTTATTGTGTAAGGTTTTAGCTCTGTTGATGGGATCATTAGGGTATCGTTAATTGATAAGTTTGAAATTTTTCTGAAAATTAAGATGCAACAATCCAAGTGTATTGGATTCCCGTTCAAATAGGCTCCAACGAAGTCTCAAAGCATTGGTATCTATCGTTTTCGTGGAAATTTGGGCAGCTTCAAGTGTGTTTAAAGAGGCTCAACATATGGTTGTGATTTCCACCTAAAAGGTTAGAAATCAAGGGTTTTCAATGGTAACAATAAATTGTAGACTCTTAACGCAGTGAAAAAGGGTTTGTATGTGACGAGTTCATCAGATAATTGACTGGATTGGATACCTCATATACTCTACCTAAGTGGAGTTTGGAATGTGGCAATATATTAATGATATTCGATTCAAGATGTAAGATTTGCTAGTCAAATTTGTCTTGCTGCCTATGGCATTCATAGATGTCATTTCAATCCCTTAATGTTATCCGTGGACAGATTGTGAATAAAATCGCAATCCGATCAAACTACGTCATACAGAGAGAGAGAGAGAGCGCGCACCATATGAGAAGAGACTTGATGTTGCAAGTAGGCCATATGTATTCATGTTTGGTAGGAATATTTAGGATATGAAAGGTGTATTGCTGACCCCCCCTTCTCTCTCTCTCTCTTGGGTGGAGCTATAAAGTCCATGGAAGGTGTCCTAAACATTGAATTTCTAAGGACATTGATGAGCTTGCAGAACTGTACAGCCACAAGCTTTGATCAGTGGGAGAAAAACTTGTGAAGAATATACCCCATGCATATAATGCCAAATCTCACACTCTTGAATTTCATTTCTCCATCCCCATCTCTCATGACATCGACAATGAGTGCAAACCACAAAGGATATTCCAAAGTCACTTAAATAATTATAAATTTATCAGCATCGTCGTCTTATCCAGGCTTGTTCCTTATATTTTGCCGTCACAGTCAAAAGAATCATTTGAATTTTTTATGACAAGCTCATGTGCCGGGCTCTATATACTTCTTCACCTCTATCTCTCGACTATGTCTCATGGGTCCTCTAGGTTTCATGTCTAGTTAATCAATTAAAAACAAAAGAAAGAAGAACAAACGAACGAGTGATAAAGTCGCGTGGAAAAGGGGATCAATCTTGACAGGACGAAGAAGCGGAGAGTGAAAGAAATAGAGCCGAGTACGCGAAATGGAACGAACGAAGGTGATGAAAAAGAAGAAAGAGCATTTGCAAGAGAAGAGCTCCTGTCATAGGCGCAGATGAGCGTAAGCACGTGAAGAGCACGACGGGCGCCCTCTCGAATGTCTGTCTTTCGATAGCTTTCAACATATTAAATCCTCGTTCTATCACCATTTCTGTCACCAATTAATTAGTCCTTCTTTTTCTTCTCCCATGCCCCATAAATGCTTGACAACAAGCTGGTGAATGATCGATGTGCTGATTGAATTTCAATATCCCCCCCTGCCTCTCATTTATTTTTGGTGTCGGATGAGTGGACCATTTCCCTACTTTGTCCACCACTACCACAAAGTATGAGCGTTTCCCTACTTTGCAATGTGTTGAAAGAAGCAATGTGAAATCGATTGATGGAAATCGAATGTGGCGATTTAGGCAAATCTCCCGACGCGGGTTTGTAGGAGTGCGCAGGTTCCCAGGTGGGCAAGGTGTTTGCCCTATTATGGAACCCACTTTACGACATTGGCTCCAAGCTTTTGGAATCTAGAAGTTACTTTGTAAAAGTCTTTGAACGATCATGGAGTGTGGAATGAATATCATGGGTTTTAGGATGAGTTTGATAACCATTATGTTATCGATGATCATTTTTACTTAAAAATGATTTTTTTTTTTTTTTTGTTTCTTAGATGAGTTTCTAAATATTTGAAGGCATTTGATAATTGTATAAAAATTGTATTCCTATAATAAAAATACGTTTAGTACAACTCTCAAATTTTTTTGTCACTTAAAATTTCTTTAAAATTTTTAATAATTTTATTACATTTTTTTTTTTTTCTTCTTCTTCTACCTCTAGTTAGTCATCGGCCCCGGCCATGGCCAACAACTAGCCAAACAAGGGTTAGCAAGGGAGCCTCGTCAGGGGCTAACAAGGCCGCGAGCCCTCATCTAGCCAATTGCCAACCATCGCGAAGGCTAGCCACCAACTAGAGAAAGAAGAAGAAAAGAAAAGACAAAAAAAGAAGAAGACAAAAGGCTTGATGTTAGAATTGTTCCTAAGAACAAAAACGTTATCAAATGGATTTACTTCTTTTTTACATCGTAAACAAAAGAATAAAAATTGGTACTATTTGACATGTTATCAAACAAGTCCTTAATGTGCAAACTTGTGCGTGCTTTGATTTTTATCAAATAAAAAATGCCACTTTTCTAATTAGTAACACATGAAAAAGGTGGATAGGAAAGCACCAACGCATTCCTAATAATAAGGTTAACGGTAACATAATTTAACAAGACAATAACATGGCGAGTAAATTCCAAGAAAAAAGGTTACGCCTTTTTCCCTTGATTTGACAACTTTTTAAAATGAGAATTTCGTAAAGAAAATAGAAAATCATATATTGTCCGGACATCTATGCTCATAACTTTAATATGGTGCAAGGCAACCCGCACAAGGCATAGGGCACAAGATGGGTATGACCTTGAACACTTGAACGTACCATGTAATTTTAGATCATAAAAGGGAAAATGACACAAATAGTTCATGAACTTTGGCTTAATATGCAATTTGATTCCTAAACTTTGTTCAATGTGATCTATGAATATTAGCCAAATGTGCATTGTGGTCCTTGAACTTTTAATTTGTTCAATGTAATCTATGAATTTTTAGTATATGTTCAATACAATTCCTGAATTATATGAAAATTTTCAATCTAGTCCCAGATCTTGAATTAGTGGAAGGATTACATTGAACATTTTCATACAATTTATGGACTGTATTAAAACATGTACTAAATGTTTAGGAACTATATTGAACAAATTAAAAGTTCAAAGATCATATTGCATATTAGGCTAAAATTCATGATCATATTATGCATTAGACTAAAATTCAAGAATCATATTAAATAAATTAAAAATTCATTAAATTATATATTGGACCAAAGTTCATGACTTTTTGTGCCATTATCCCATCATAGAACTTACCCAAACCTCTAACACCTACTCTAGCACCAACCTAGCCATGCCGGTTGCACATATTCCATAAGTCTTCTTGCACGCCCTTGCTGTTTAGATAGGGGTTCTTAATAAATATTTATATACCATATTTACACTTGTATCTAGATATTGTAATTTTGAAAACTAAATATACTCCATTTCGCAAAGGCAACTCATTACATACAAGAACATTACAATCTTAGGCCCCATTTGGTTCGGGCCCCTTGGGAAAAATACTTTGCATTTGGTTCACACTTTTGAGTCTCCATTTGCCAAATATCAGCATTTGGAATGCTGAAAGCCCAAAGTAGATCCGGACCTACTTTGAGCTTCAGCATTTTCGAAATGCTAGTCTAAGGTTTAATAAAAAAAATTTATTTCCAATATTGCCCTTATTGATAATCATGTTTTTCTCTTTTGCCCTCAAAAAATACTATTCATCGTCTTCTTCCTTGGACTTGCCACTCCACCGTGAAGCTCAATCGGAGGGCGACGCTCAACCGCGAGCGGCCAAATCTAGCCGCCGGAAGCCTCGCTTGAGGTCACGTGACCTCAGGCGAGGTGGCCTGAGATCGGGTGACCTCGGGCGGCGTCGCCTAGGTCACTCAACCTCGGGCAGCATCGCTTGAGGCCATGTGACTCAAGTGTCACCTGGGTCGCGCGACCCAGGGCGTCGCCGGAGGTCGGCGCAACCCAAGCGACTAGGTTGCGTGACATAGGTGTCACCTAAGGTCGCCAACCTCAGGCGAGCCACCTCCCCCTACCACCACTACCAAGTAGCTGCATCTCCTCCTCCCTTTTCTTTTCTTTTCTTTTCTTTTTTTCCTTTTTCTTTTCACCTTAAAGCTGCTATGTAAAATATACACAAAAATGAGTTTCCAAATACACTTACCTTCACAAAATGCCCATTCATTCAAAGTTACTTGGGGAAATGCAAAGCCATTTCCCCAAAATTAAACCAAACGGGGCCTTATATAGTTACATTTATAAGCATGCTATTCTCGTAGATGCTACTCCTAGAAAGACTCATCTCATGAGCCCTCTCTTTGTTACAAGTACCAACCGAATAATCATAACTTTAAGGGGAAAATTCACTGGAAATATGTGTGGCAAACTCCTTTATTAGGAGAAAGAGGTCCGATTAAGTTCTTCTGATTTGTTAGGAATAAAATCTGAGAGATGATCACTAGCAAGCACCAACGCTCTGGTTCAACATTGCAGAACTTGAGTAAGAGCAGAGTACGCTCAAACATCACCACAGGCACGATCGATTTCTTTAGGCGCAAGTATTGTGATTTCACATGGAAAGTTGTAGAATATAAATCTAATCAAATGTACTGATGGGCTTAAATTTGAACCGTTTCTTGATGATCTTTCAAGAATTGAAACGTTCCCGCGTCGCGGAGGAGAAGTTGGCTTCAAAAGAAAATTGGAATTGTTTGGAATAACTCCCCATCAAACCCTCCAAAATCTGAGTGGATCCCACGCCAAATTTGACGTCTTCTATAAGATCAGAAATCCCAGTCATCATTCTACTATACATGCCGCAGGTCTATTCTCTACAGCCACAAACGTACTCTCTGAGAGCGAGACAGAGATGGTGAATCGAAGAGAAAATGAAAAATCGACAATTGGCGATGGTTTCACGTTAACAAATGGACAACTGGCTCAGTGATGTGATTGGTGTGATTGATGGGTACTGAAATCCAGGCACCATTTTCTTCTCTTTTCTAGCTCCCCAGCTCCACTTGCTTCGTCCCTCTGGAGGATCATGACCTCCCAATCACCAATGTCAATTGGCATGTGGGTTCCTCCAGAACAATTCCGATTGATCAAATCTTCATTTTCCTCCAAACCTATTCAAATGTTTGAGAAGGTGGAGCAAACTAGGCGAGCAGGTTCAATGCCAATCGTATTAGCTCCACTTACTTTTAACTAGAAGTGTCAAAATGGGTCTTAGACCCATATATGACCCATTTAAATAATAAATGAGTCATATATGAGTCACTTGTTTTTTACAAAAAGTAGTTAAATGGGTTTACTTTAATAGATGGGTTTTAAGTAGATCTTAAATGGATCTTAAGTGGGTCTTAAATGAGTTTGGTTTTAACTTTTAAGTGGGTCTTAAGAGAGAGACTATCTCTTCTCTTTTTAATTTTAGAAAAATATTTTTTTATAAATACCGAAATTATAATTATTTTCTATTTTAATTTTCTTTTCTTTTTTTTTTTTCTTTTTTCTTTCCTGTTCTTTTCTTTTCTTTCTTCCTTTTTTTTTTTTTTTTTTTGTTTCTTCTTCCTCCGGTCGCCGGCACGGCAATGGTCGGCGACAGCCAAGCGAGCCTCAAGCTCGCCGGATCTGGTGAGGCGGAGGCCTTGCCAACGCTTGGCGAGGTTCGAACCTTGCCGATCTAGCGAGACTCGAACTCGCCGGCATCAGGCGAGGCTCGAGCCTTGCCAGATCCGGCGAGGTGCGACCTTGCTGGATCTAGCAAGGCGAAGGCTTCGCTTACGTTCGGCGAGACTCGAGCCTCGTCAATCTGGGCGAGACTCGAGCTCATCGGCGTCGAGCGAGGCTCTAGCCTCGCCGATCCGGGCGAGCCTCGAGCTCGCGGCGTCGACAAGCTCGAGGCTCGCCCGTGGCCAACCACCGATTGTCGTCGTGGGCCGGCGGCCGGCCAAAGAAGAAGAATAACCAAAAAGAAAAAAAGAAAATTATATTTTAAAAATATAATTAATTTTTAAATTAATTTAAAAAAATTAAAATTCGATTTGTTAAAATAATTATTTTAAAAATGATAAAAATTGCCCATTAAATTTGTGTTGTATAAAACTATTTTAGCAATACCATTTTAAAATAATATATATATATATATATATATATATATATATATATATATATATATATATATAAGAAATAAGTTTGGAAGTTTTTTAGTAATATAATCTTTAAAAAAAAAAACATAAGAATAAGTTTTCCTAAATTTGGTTAAATATGAAAATATTTTATTAATATGGGTCGGGTCGAATATAAGTCGAAAAATTTACATTAGGCTTAAATGGGTCATAAATGGATTAATGGGTCAATTTGGGTCGACCCATTAATGACCCAACCCAAACCCGACCCGACCCACCCGTTTGACACCTCTACTTTTAACTACGTTGCAATTGAAAATATTATCTCACTTGTTACGTCGAACTGCATGAAAATATTGTAATATATAATGAGATTCCGCACTAAATAGCAAATATGCATTTAAGGAAATGCTCCTTCTTGACAATTATTTCTTAAATTGTACTATTATCTCACATATAGCATTTTCCTTTAGGTTTTGATTATAGAGGCAAGCATGGTTTAGTCTCAAACCAGTTTCTATGTTCATAAAAAACTTTAAGGTGTGATTCATCGAATCGAGGCAATTATATGGTGAAACACTTGAGCTTTTTCTGGTTTTCAAAATGCTTGACTCGATCAACTCGTTGCTCGGTACGAAAGATTACTATGTGAGTTTACTAGTTAAAGGCCGCATATTCAATACTCAAGAGTCTTGAAACACCCTTCGAAATTATGTCATATGTGATGGTGTCAAACTATGATTTTAGACGATATTTACTAGGACCATGAACGTTAGCTTCGTCTGGGCAAAAGGCTCTCACGTCTCATCATAGGATGCTGAAAACAAGAAAAACCAATGTCCCCCATTCAACAGTATAAAATATGATGAGTTTGTGAAATTATTGCTTGTCAGAAATTTAACTGAGACATTGCACTAAACTTACCTTGTCGTGGCATACATCTTTATGATTATCGTTACTTAATTTTGGCCTTCCGTTGGTTAAGCAGGGGACAAGATTAATCTTCGTGAAATAATCTTTGTCTTGGAATCACAGAAAAATAATAATAAGAAGAAGAATAAGTTCATTTGATGTTTTTGTCGGCCTAACGGGTCACAGAATGTGGAAGCATGCGGATCTAGAGAATTGTATCGCGGGACCAACATGATTGAAAACAGTCAAGCACAGAAGTTTGCGGAAATTATAACAGACATTGATCCTAGCAGGTTTGACAAGACATCTTAGCACGGTATAAAACAAATCAGCGACATAATGAATTTTAAATTGGAAATTTATAAGAAGAGCAATGAATAGACATTGTTTTTTTTTTTTTATCATGTAATATAAATATTGGGAGCGTGCAATATAAGTTTAATACATTCATTTAGGAAAATCACTAAGACAAAATCCAAATTCAAGTCCGTCAATATATTCAGTTGAATTCACCTTTACTCAAAAATTGGAAAATTGTCCAAAAAGTTCTAAACCTATTGCACTTTTGCTAATTCAATCCTAAACTTTTTAACTTTGCCAATTTAGTTCTAAACATTTTCACTTATTGTCGATTCAATCCATCCGGCCAATTTTGGCCGAAAAATGCTGACGTGAACGCCAGCAAGTGCCACGTAAGACTCGTCGACACCGACGTGGACAATTTTTAATAATATTTTTATATTTTTTTGAATTTTTTGAATTATTATTATTTTTTTCTTTTTTTTTTTTTTTCTTTTCTTTTTTTTTTTTTTTTTTTTTGGCCTTTTCCGATGGCCGACCACCGCCACACGGGCGACGGTCGGCCACCGACCACACCACCCAGCCGGGCCGGCCTCGCCCGCCATAGGCGAGGAGGAGCTCTAGCGAAGGGAGCCCTCACCCAGGCACGGTTTGGCAAGGGTCGCTTGGGCGAGAGCCGACCTGGCCAGATCTGGCGAGGGGTGCCCTCGCCGAGGCTCACCCTTGGCCCTGGCCGCCAACCCCACCCACCTCGATGAAATCACCTCTCTCTCCTTTGGCGTTGGCACCGCCGCCGCCACCATCGTCTTCGTCTTCTCCACTGAGGAAGACATGCCTCTAGCCTTACCTCTTCACCCTGCTATCGTTCATCGTCTTCGTCTATGTCCTCTACGGCGAGGACCTGGCCTGCATCTTCGGCCAACAGCTCCAAGTCCGCTCGAGCTCGGCCAGGGGCAAGGGCCGGCCTCACCAAATCTGGTCTGGGCGAGGCCGACACTTGCATGGACAAGGGCGAGCCTCGCCGAGGGCTCCCCTCACCGGAGCTCCTCCTTGCCCAGCCGAGCCTCGCTTGTGGCGGGCGAGGCTAACCGGCTGGCTGTGGCTGATGGCCAGCCGTCGCCTGTGACCGATGGCCGGCCACTGGAAAAGGCAAAAGAAAAAGCCAAAAAGAAAATAAAAATAATAAAAATTCAAAAAAATTCAAAAAAATATTATTAAAAATTGTTCACGCGCCGCCAGAGTCCTACGTGGCACCGTTGGCATCCACGTTAGCATTTTGCAGCCAAAATTGGTCAGATGAACTGAATCGCAAGAAGTAAAAAGTTTTAGGACTAAATTAACAAAATTAAAAGATTTAGGATTGAATTGGCAAAATTGCAATAGGTTTAGGACTTTTTGGACAATTTTCCCCTAAAAAATTTAAATCAATAAGTTATAGGTCAACTAATATATATTAACTACTCTACACCATATCAAATTTCTCGGTGTAGAATTTCTTTAACATAGCTCACTTATTGTTGCATCCCAATAATAATAATAATAATAATAATAATTATATATGCCATTAATTAAGCAAACCTGACTAGTACTTCATTCTCAAACTTTCTCAAAACAAATTCATAAAGTAATATATCCAAGATCGATGTAGAGAAGCAATTTAAACCAGTTAAATCCCATCGTATATATCTCTAACACCCCCTCTTACTGGCAAAACTGGCCAATACATTCACTCACCAGAACAACTTGAATGCCAAGTAATGAAGGATTAGATGAAACCAAAATAATGCTTAGTTAGTCTTAAAGTATATTTATTTGAGTAAAAGAATTTTTCGCGAATTAATCTTCTAAACTTTTACACGTTTGATTAGCTGAAAATTATCAATCAACAGTCAACGGATAACTATTTAGAGTCAAAGAAAATATAAATACTTAAAGTTAGGAAAATAAAATACCATAATCAAAAAAAGGGAAAACATTTTCTTGAAAAATGGATTCTCGGAAAGCATTTTTCCTTTACCGTAAAGTTTTCCCCGAAACAAACTGAAACAAACACACTCTTAGGCTTAGTTATTTTGCGAAAAAAAAATAATAATTTGGAAAACATTCTTCTAAAAATTATTGCTTGTATGCTTGAATTTTTCCGAACCAAAGTCAAAGTCAAAGTCAGCATGTGTATCAGCATGATCATCAAAGCGTGAGATTGTTGCTTCCCAACGAACATTGGATCAACTAACGGAAGACAGATTTGTCCGAACGCAGACACGAGGAATGATCTGAACTCATGATGCATTCCATTGTTGTCTCCTGGAATGGATGGAGCAGAAAAGTGATATGATTCTAGTTTCCATGCTACCATTATCATCATATACTTTGAGTTTCTGTAAATTCTTACATCCTTTTAGGTCAAATTAAACGAAATGAAAAAAAAAAAAAAAAATCCTCCTAAACTTTCGGAAGTAATATGCATTCCTTTCCTTACTGCACTCGTTGTGCCAACAGAAAAAAACAATGTTAAAAAAAAAAAAAATTCCACACTTTAAATCCAAAAACAAAAGGGGTGTGAAGAATTTGATACTCTCCCGATCAATTAGTACTCCTTCCAAAATTCATGAAGATTCGCATTTTTTTTTTCTTTTTACACAAGTTGAAGGAATTGTATTTTAGTTTTAAAAAGGCACGTGCACTCAACTCATGATTCTAAGAAAAAATAATGGACAAAGAGTTAGTGACTGCAAATAAATAGAGTTCAGAGGGACAGTCAAAAGTTCAGGAGGAAGCGAGTATTGTCTCTAAATAGTTTCATACTCTTGACAGATATTCTATAATTTTGAATTAAAAAGGTAAAAATTCTAATAAATGGGGAGATTATTAGAAAAATTATATATAGGTAATTCTCACTAAAAACAATAGTATGATTAAATATAAAAGACAAAAACCAGATAGACAGCAATCCAATGGTTGTCCATGTCATTATGTGGTGAGTATGTTGCACTTTCTAACTCAACATCTAGATTTTTGACTCATTGTATTTGCACATTCTTTTGAGGCCATTCTAAGAATAAAAGATTATATACACTCTACAAATCATTTGATGTATGCGTTTAAGGAATTACCACATCCAATGAGGTTAATCAATTGAAAATTGAGATGGGATACGACGAGATATAGAGTGATAGTGATTAAAGGAGAAATTAAGAATTTTGGGCAGGGAAGTGAGTCACATGTCCCCACCGTGGGAAGACTTATCCCTCGCTAGCTTTGCCTAACTTATGGTTTTGTCTCTTAATGATTAAGGAGAATGATTGTTTTCATAAGGTGAGAGCCACACGCTACTCATCTTTCCAGCTGCTTTGCCCCCTCATGATTAGCTGCGACCTTTGATATGACTCAGCCGACTCTTCTTTTCGCTGAATTTTTCTTCTAATTTCTCCATTCCAAAATCCTTTTGTCGAAGAAAAATCTCAAATTCATTAAGAAAATTCGTGAAAAATTATTTATCATATTATATTACGAACTTCAATCGGTTCCTAAAATAACGATATGTGGGAAATTAAATAATTAACTTTGAAGGTTAACATATGTTATCGACGTTCACTTGCTTAAATAATTTTTTTCGAGTTATATTTCTTATTTGCCAACCACCTACTGTAAGTCATGCTCCCACCTGAGAGCAGGCTTCCAAAATGAGAGAGTTAATCATTGCATGGTGACTTTTGTAAGATGATCAACCTATATCAACCGGCCAAAATGGGTTGCTACGATCAAAGGGCGAACTCCTATCTTAATCACCAAAGTTCCTTATCATATAAAAACGAGATATTGAGCAAAGAGGCATCAAATCATATTGATCAGCTCCTATCCAGAATAGAAAAGTGAAAAATCAGATGGTGGTCATGTCATGATTCTCATCCTTCATCAATAGGTTAAAATTATTGTTTCTACTGGTTTAACAACGAAGACCCATATAAGATAAATAACTTTATTTGGTATACACATCATGTAAATGAATCATTACATAATTAGAGAGTAAGTGCTAACACATATTTATATATATATTTATTTCTCGATAGTTATATTCATTGCATTAGTGGACCGATGATGTATGTTACATAGACAATGCATTTTGATATAAATCCATGAAATAAACCGGGTCTTAATTGTTTCTACAGTCATACAAATTGAACTAACCGCAAGGCTGTAATCAGAAATGATCTCTATATGATTCTTATTTATAATTTAATATATTAAGTTGTTAAAGGAAACAGTGTAATAGGTGATCAGTCTTTTTATTGGACTTAAGTATCTTCTCATATAAGATATGATCACATTGAATGTAGAGTAAGTTTGAGAGAATGGCCTCATGAGTTTTTTGCTGAGTTGACTCAATTGTCACTGACCAAAAAAAAACCTCAATTGTCATTATTACAGACGTATACGCATGCAAGTAAGTGACGATAGGTACGCAGAAGACGGTTTGTATCGAACCACATAAAAAGATGAGATTCTTGAAGGGGTCTTTTTTCTTGTTTACCCTTAAATGTGTACTCCTTCCTATAAAAACCCTATCCTATGCAATTGAACTCTTAGGCTTTTGGTCGTTCGAATTTCTAATCATAATAAGACTGAATAAAATAATATATGAAATTCTGAGATTTTTCAATATCTTATCCACTATTTTGTAAATCGCGGTATTAAAATTGGATATATGCACATCATATCATATACATTTTTTTCAATATAAACTGCATATCATTGTAAATGAATATAAAAGTTCATAAATGGAGATGGTGAAAATCTCTCATGACACTATTCCTTAATTTATTTTTATTTTATTTGTATTTTATTTTTCCTCTTTTTTTAAATTATTTTATTTATTATTTCTTTTTTCCCCTTTCATCATTCTTTAATGAAAATTTTTATCAAATAGTAAACTATACTAACATACCCATAATACAAAAATACCTAAATATAATAAATATAAATATATAATTTATAGATTGAATGTTTATTATAAGATAGAATAAAAGTTGAATAAATAAATTTAAATTAAATTAAATTGAAAAAATAATTTCTTATTTTTTATTTTTTATTTTTTATTTCTTAAATTAGAATTCAAATATTATTTATATTGAAATATAATTTTAATTTTGTTAATTTAATAAATATGTTATTCTAGAAAAATAACTTTCCTATTATGAACATTATAAATCATATCCACATTTATCGATCTTTCCTATGGGATAATTTTATCCAAAGATATATCCCATTTATATCTGACTTTTTCCTATCCCTAATAAAGATTTAAACGTAGGATATGATAAATCATATCATATCTCAAATTTTATTCTGATTGCCAAACGCAGCCTTAGCGTTAAGGGCGGAAAATTTTAATGCCTTAGCATATGATAATAAGAAAGTTTTGAGCCTTTTATAATTATTATTTTGAATTAGACTTGCGGTAATTCTATGCAAGGGAGGTCAAAACGTACAGACTTTTTAGAGGAAAAAAAAAATGACGCACAAGAATGCCAATGGAACATGGTGGGACTAAGAAAAATTGCTAAATCTCACAATCAAAGATTCCACTATAATATTTAACCAAATTAAAAATTGAAAAAAAAAGGTTTCTTTGATATTGATAAAAATACAAACATATTTACTAGTAATGACAATTATTTGATAATACATTTCGATGACACGAATTATACTATTTTATTACTCATCAAAATTACAGGAATTGGTCAAAGTGAAAAGTTAACGTAATGTTTGAAAAAAAAATCCTAAAATATACGAAGTTAGTTAGAATATGAAATTTAACCAAATTAATGCAATTATTAAGCAAAAAAAAAAAAGATATAAAACTGTGGATAAGTTTTCTTCTGATTAGTTGAAATCCAGATTCGAAACAATGGAAAAACTAAAAGCTGTTTTGAAGTGTAAACGAAAGCTAATTTCCAGCAACGTAAAGTGCTAGCAGAACACCCTCTTTGGGCCGGCCGCCGGAACAATATCCCGTTTTCATCGGCATCATTTTCGTTGCATGGCTTTTTAAATGGACCGTAGTCGTTCGAGATCACATTATAATATATTTATCACTGCAATACACAGATACAAGAGATGTGAAATTAGAGACGTATTTGATACTTTACTTCGACTTTAATACCACTATCAACAACCCATCCTGAGCCACCACCAGCTAGACCTATTAAAATGAGTCATAAATTCATTTCTCATCCCATATTTAATTAGTCAAATTATCGTATGAATTAGTTATATTCAGTTATTGGGTTTAGAATGGTAAATCCTAAAATAATATAGGTGTTAACTGGGTTAACAATTTACCTACATCTAACCCACCTCTATAGCTCCCTTTTGCCCTAACTCGATCTCGTGCTCACTCGTTCCACACTCCCACCTTAATTTGGGTATAAATTTTCTTATATTTGCATGAGTCGGGTCAGATTTGGATCACTAAATTTGTATTGTATAGAAATTAGTCCAAACGAGTTAAATGGATCAATTTGAGTTTGACTATTTTCGACCCAATTCGCCTCGCCTCACTCATTTGCGGGTGTACTACCAGCATGATAGTATTTGTTTTGTAGATGCATCATGACAGTTATCTACTTGCATAATAGTCTAGACACGAGCAATGTGGAATTCGAAACATATATGGAGCCCAACAAAATATATATATACTTAAGTTATACTAAAAAGCGTGCCTTTTGTTTATGTATTTTCATGGTTTTTCAATCAAAATTTCTCTATTTATAATTTCTCTAATTAAGTTGATCTGCTTTAACTTATGTCCCTTTCAACACTAGATTTGACTAGTAGAGTATAGCATGGATCATATTTAGCCAACAGGTGAATGCACACATGAAAATGATTAGAGCCGGTATTGATAACATCAAAACATTGTGTGGATAAAATTTAGTCAATACGAACATCAACCACGAGGATATTCATATGATATTGAAGAGGGATCTGATTAGAAAATATATGAAAGTACGATATTTTAACTAAACAAATTGAAATCGCAAAAAACTTAATTAGAAATAATAGTAAATGAAAACATGAAGGTAATGATATGAATGTGGACTGAACATGGCTGCAAAGTTTGACCAAAATGGCTAGTAAAAACACCGATGGGGAACATCAAAAATATTTCTTGGGGAAATAAATAATTGAAACGGAAAGAAAAAAAATCTGAAAGCTTGAGATTTAGATTCCAGAGACCAAGACGTGGACTCTGACTGCCAACTCCTGAAATCGAAACCAACGACGCAAGCAATCCGTGACGGGTTAGAACATCGAGACAAGACATTAAGTGACAAGCAAGCTGCTTAGTCAAAAGCTGCAAAAATAGTTAAGACATTGCCCAGAATATTTATATTTTATATATCGAAAACACAGTTTTTGTCGGTTTAATTTTCTAATTTTGTAATTTTTAATTTTCAGTGTCGGCTAATTTTGCATGGGGAGCGTCGCCGTGGTGACAAAACCGGTGCCATTGCCGCCGCAAATGGTCTGGGGACAAAGCAAGAGCATCATGGTCATAAGTGGTTGGATGAGAATTTTTTTTTAAAAAGAACCCATTATAAAGACAATCATATGATTAATAAATCAATTTTATATAACGAATTATTTTTTTATGTCTAGTATTCTTCTTTATTCGGTATGGTAATTAGCGGTTCAAATTCAATGTTTCCAGCTATTTTTTAAGGAAGGTATCACTAGGTGTCTTTATATAATTTCTTTAAAATGAAACCGTGAATGTATCTTTTAACGAAAGCATTTTTAGGAGTGTGCTATTAATCCTTCCGTTTAAATTGTTGAGATTGAATAAAAGCAACAATGCCCTTCAAGAGAATAGGCCAAGGTTGGTTTGCCAGTTCGAACGGGGATGAAGCCTCAATCGTGACAATCTGATTTTTGAAATATGAATTGTCGCAATTAGGATTATGAAAAACCTATATGGTTGGGGATCTTTTCAAATTTGGTCTTTTTGGGAGCACTTTAAATAATTTCTCCTATTCAAAAGAAACCTTTGTTAACAGCAAATTATGGATGCTAGCCCCCAATTCTAAAGATGAATTGGCGAATTATTGTCCGAATATTTCATTTATATCCGTGAATTAATTTAGTTTCTTATGGATAACTAAGTAGCCATCAAGCCCACAATACCAGTTAAACTAGTTACAGACCTTGAAACGCCATCCCAAGCATCGTGCAACACGGTTCAAAGGTACTAGAATAGTTCAAGTTGATACATATCACATTCTCTAGAACCGACAAAAAGAATTTGACCAAAAAAAAACCATTACTATTTCTTTTGGAAAAAAAAGTACAAAAATGGCCTTTATAGCGTTGCTCATATTTATTTTTCGCGTCCTCATATTTTATTTCGTGTTGGATTTGATTCCCAAACCATTCAATTTGAGGATAATTTTCATATTCACATCCAAACATAGACAAATTGTTGTTAACATATGCAGCATCAACCTAGGAAAAAAATCAGAGTTGATGATCTAAGCCTATGGATGTAATTCAATATAAAATATTTGATACTTCATATTTGATCTCCAAGTCCTGTACCTTCGATTTGGCTTCAAATCTTGTACCTTACAACTGAGGCAATAGAAATTCACCATGACGCCCCCTCCATCCACGAGCACGAGCTGCCACGTATGCCATCCGGTCGCAACCGAGAGATATGTATAGTAAAAATGTCTCTTCTGTACTCGGAAACGATGGGCATTTTTTCCTCCTCGGAATTGATCACCTTACCCTTTAAACTAAATTCAAGGTATGAATCATTAAAATCCCATGCCACATCCACTTTACACATCGAGAGGTGCATGTAATGTTTGGCATAATCGAGTGGCATCGACGCGATCTTTAGACTTTTAATATTTGCTCTCTCTCCTCGACAAAATAATGTCATAGGGTTTTCTCCTCATCACCCAACCAACCAAAGAGATTCCGAAGAGCCAAAAGAGGAGCCGTGATAAAAGAATGAGCAAGGGACGCACTCCTTCGATTTCTTTACTTATCCGGAAGTATCATCATACGGATCGAAGGCCGAATCGTTCCTTAAACAAAAACACTCCGCCAACTTTTACGCACTTTGGAAAGCCACAAGGGTTTTTGCTTTCTTTAACTTTATCTCCCATCCCACCGAGCCAGCCGTGTTATCTTCTCGGTGGCAGCATAAAAATTAGGGTTTCGGTTGCTCTTGCAATCATGACATTTTTCGCAGCTAATTGCGAATTGCGATGTGCTGCGCTTATGGAGCAAAGCATGGTCCGACGTTGGTGCATCGTCATGCTGACGCGTGCGTACAATTTGGGGAAGGAGTTTTGAGGGGGCTTTTGCTTTGGAAGTGGATAGCTGTGGACGATCACATGGCCTTGTTTTGATGAACTCTCGACAATTCTGGGGCCCCTTCAGGAGGCCACGATCGATTGACTTGGAGATGCACAACGTAGATTGGGTCGAGCTAGAGATTGTGACGTGTATCGTCATCTAACAGTTGAAACTTTTAGGAGAGAAAGAAATAAATGGTTGCGCACTACCCCACTATAAATTGGTATGGGAGTCGATAACCACATGCTTCCTTTTGCCCATATATCGATTTCCCTTTCATTGCGTGCCTGGTATTCCAACAAATTGTTTCACCCACATGTATCGAGTACACAAACTTAAAAGTTTGTTCATCAAATCGATTTTCATGTGAGAACAGAGCTGAAAACAAAATAGTGCAACATTGACCATCCACTAACGGCTTATATGTTTAGAATAAATAGTTGTAAGCTCAATTTCAATAATTTGATGAACCCTCTATTGTACGGTAGTCATTTAGTTTTAAATCTTTTAATTGTATCAATTCAGTTCTAAATGTTGTGATAATTTGCCAATTTAGTCCTAGATCTTTCAATTATGACAATTCAGTTCTAAGCCAATTATTTGGATATTTGATTGGAAGGACTACATTGGCAAATTATGAGAATATTTAGAACTAAATTGGCAAATCATCAAAAAGTTTATTGTTACATTGATACAATTGAAATATTTAAGACTAAATTGTCAAATCATTGCAAGGTTTAGTACTGAATTGACAATTAAAAAATTTAGAACTGAATTGGCTTCCGTATAATAGATTTAGGATTTTTTGGACAATTTTCCTTATTGATGCATCTTGGGGAGATGGAACCCCATGGATCAGGAAACAGTAGTCTACCATGGACACATAATGATGCGAAGCATCAAGTTGTCCTATTGATAAACGACCATGGCAAAAAGAATTTGGGGAAATCATAAGAGGAAACTAGGTGGAAAGATGAATAATGACTGGCTCAACCCTCATGAAAACCAGCATACACTTTTACAATAACAAGACAAACCTTATCCTTTTGTTTGATAACCACATTAAGTGCTGTGCTTTCGATAACCACTAACTACTTACAATCTAATTGAATGGTTTAAGTCAAAATCCCTTGATGTGCCAAATAAGAATGACTTAATTAATTAAGTGATAAAATGTACAATGACAAGTAATGCTTACTATTCCATGTTTGGTAAGAGAACAGTAAAATTTTGTCAATTTTCATATGTTACGGAACAATTTTTTGTAATCATTTTCAGCCCTTAAAGACTTTTAGCAATTATTTTTCAGTTTTGTCAAACGAACCCAAGTCGAAGAAGGAACCCTTCCCTAGCTTGGCAATAGGCTCTGATGCCAAACCCATTTTTTCTTCGTGAGATCAACCATTTGTGTTATCTTCCTCTTCTTCTTTTTTTCCTTTTTTACTTTCAATGATCTAAACTTTTGAGTGGGATTCATTGAAGTTGATTTAATTTTGATCGATCAGTTATTAATTTTTATTTATTTTGAATGCGGGATTTTCTTCGGAATATTTATAGTTCTTCAACCTTATGAATGTGTTCCTTAATCTAGTTCAATATGATCAAAAGTTTTAGAGTAGATCTCACATTGTTTTGTATACGAGATTTATCGAATATGGTCAGACCCTTTAACAAATGTCAGGACAGCCGCGGTTTCTTACTTGTTAAAACTCTTAACAGTACTTGTCTCTCAAATTTGGTATGGCTCCAATATACTATCGTTGTCCTAAAATTTTGATTCTATGACAAGCTCTTTTCAAAGACAAGAGAAGTCAAGAGTTCGAGTTTGATTAGTGGAGCAAGGCTTTTTATCTAGTGCTCCTGGTCTATGTTACGCCACTTCATATAAATCGAAAGATCATGTGAGCCTCACATGAAAGTCATTATTAGGCGCTATATTTTCGAGAACAATATATAATATGGTCGTAAGCCATTGTCATGCAATTTAACATGATATCGAATTGTGGGGGCAATAGGAGGTCCCAAACATGATAATTTGCTGCGTATAATATATGTTGGGCCTCTAGAGACATCAATTTCTCTAGGGTCCATGCCACTAAACATTCAGCTTATCGAAGTTAGCTTTATCTAGGTAAAATAAATCATTTATCGCCGGCCATCTCCAATTATTGCATCTTAATCTCTTGGAGTCCAATTGAGCTCTAAAGGACTATAAGACTTCCCCGACTCTAAAGCTACTAATCCTCCATGCTCCATAGAGAAATATGGAACTACGTTGGGTTTAATGACTTGAAATTGACTCTGTAACCATTTAAGTTATTACAATAAAATGCGAAATACAGCTTATATGTCTAACTCTCTACCTCCTCACATGAAAGCCAACTCCAACACGAATTACTCTCGGGTGCAAGGTCGATGTGTACAAGTAAATTACTTGTTAAAGATAATAAATAAATCTCTAAAGTTAGAATATTCATTGTCCAATAGCTCTCCCGAACCTATTTATATTAGGATCACCACCAAATTTTTCATCAACTAGAAACTCAAATCTCCCTAAAAGAATAAGGGATGTTAAGGGGTGTGATATTTAAATGGGCAGCTATCCAATTGCGTGCCCAAGGCTAGTTGCAAAAGCATGAAATCAATGAAAGAGAGGTAACGACATTGTGTCATGTTATGTTAGATGAGACAATTCGATCATGGTAACTTATCAATTTGGAAAAAACCGCACTCCAAGATTGACCTTGATGTCAACTAATTGATTGTCCAAATCGAATCATCGACGCACTTCGAGCAGTACCCTCCCCTCGCCACCCCTAAGCCTATCAAGTCGTAGCTATCTAATCTCTAAGATTGACCTTTAACTGAATCCCCGATGCAATCATGAGCATTTAATGGCTTGTTGTCACCTATTAATCCTGGAGATTTCATCTAATTAAAAAAATGACTCCAGGTCTGCTTTGGTTATAATTGTATTCGATCAGATGCCACTTTGATATATATGTAAGACATCAATCTCGATGTAGATAAATATATAATTATATAAGGGATTCCACCTCAAGATATGGCCATGTTATTTTAATAATGATCTAATATATATTCGAGCTGATCAGCATCCAAAGGTCGTCATCTAAAAATAAATTGATTCAGTTGGATTGACCCATGAAATCTCCCGTTTGACCAAGTATCGATTGAAAGGAATCCAACTCTTTTTTTCCTTAAAGCAATCCTCTTGCGTCACGTTTCTTGCCCCCCTCCCTCCGTACTTAATTATCACTGAGTAGGTTCCCTTAAATCAAATAAATTGCCTGTCATTTTCCATATTTACAATATAAAATCTCCTCTTAAGGTTACCCATGATTAGTATTATACAATTGTTAGGACTTGTAGCATGGATTGTGTGTGTGTGTTTTTTTCTTGCGTCCAAAACAAAAGGAAAAAGAGGGGAAAAAACCCCAAAATTATATCAATTTGACATATTTACTTTAAACTATTTTTTTGTAACACCACAACTTTCAAATTTGTATCCATGTGATATATTTACCTCTATCGAAATTCCATCAATGAGCACTATTAAAAATCTATCTGTATGGACAATGGAAGGCGAGCGGTGTCGACATGGCACCTAGTTGACTTAAATGAAATAAAAATGACATCTTTTTTTTATGGAATATCATACAATGAAGTTCTATCGTAGAATAAATGTGTCATACAGATATAAGTTAGGGGTTTTGGATATCACAAGAAAAAGTTTAACATAAATGTATCAAGTTGAACATAGTTCAGGGTTTTTGGTGGCCCTTTTCTAAAGAAAAATGATTAAATCCAATTTTACCGTTACCCATAATTAGGACTTGCAGCACGCATTTGGACATTGAATAATACTTGTTACTTACTACATCATTATTTGGTCTTCTTTACGTGGAACCGCATCTAAATTAGAGGCTACGTGGCTCTACCTCGGGTCAACCTCTGAGAGATACAAAAAGGCTTGCTTGAGAGTTCAGCTACACTTTGCTTTGCTTCTTTGCTCGTTATAAGGTCATTGATTAGCGACTAAAGAGTGATAATACATACAATATAATGACCTCGCGTAGACTTTTGACCTCCTACTCTAGGCAAAGTCCAAAAGAAGGGACGATGCCAAAATGAATTTTATTTCTTTTTCTTCGTGGAAAAAGAGGAATTTGACAAGAAAGATTTCGTCGCCTTTGTACTGGCCAGTACATAACTAAAGAAACGTTATTCCCTTAACGTTCCTTAAACTCTCCGACCTTTCTACCCGATTCAATCTTGGAGAGAGAAGTTACTAAACATGCTTCACGAGAAAACCCATAGTGTGAAAATGCAATTTTTTTCTTATTCGATTATCTATGTGTGCAAGTGAAGCTCGTGCTCGAAAGAGGGCACGCAAATTTGTATTTATTTTCCCAATCGATGGTCCTCAAATTGGAAATCCAAAAGGGTCTTGAAAACTAGGTCATCTTCCTTAGAAAATTCCCTTTTTTTCCCAATTTCACATGCATGGAATCGGCAAACAAGTAGGGGGTCGAGATCCATGTGAGGGGAAGCACGTAATGGGAACATATTCCCAAAGCTTGGTCCTCGTGACGAGGTGTGAAATGGAGCTAAGTGGCGTCGAAATCCATTCACTAATCATTACTTCTCCCACTAACTTTACCCTAGAAAGAAAAGAGAGAGCATAGCAAAACATGATCTTTTCTTTCTTTTCTTTATTCTTCATGTGGTTTGACAAAATCCGAACGGCTCTCTTCACCCCCTCTATTGATAGTCAAAGTGTCTAGTCACTTCCCCCCACAAAAGGATCGTCTAAGGTTGGTAAAAAAGATACCTTCTTTTCGCCCCTTTTTCCTCTCTCGAAAGATTTTTATTTAGGGGGATTTATCCAGAAACAAAGTTAAGAAAGATATCACGTATTCGTTCCGTGTAAAATTATGAAATCTAAAAGCTATAAGAAGCCTTACACAAATAGACAACTTAAAAAATCCTTAAAATTTGTCAAGTAGGACTCCCAGCGATAATCACGCATATATTACGGATTTGTTCCATCTAAAATTATGAAATCTGAAAAATCTGAGAAGGCATATAAGAATAGATAACTTGAAAACTCCTTAAAGTTTGTCGAATAGGACTGCCAGCAATGACCAAACATTTTTAGGTGAAGATTATCCAAAAGAGTTATATTTAGATTTTCACAACAAAACACGTGATTAGATTTCGGTTTGAATTGGTAATTTTTCTCGTAATTTATGCTGACACTCCTTTTGGTAAAAACCCTTTTGTCGAGCCGATTGGCTTTCGTGGAGACAAAAAAGTGGGTAGTGCTGGCCTCAATATGGTGATTTCCGACATAAGGCTATGATGATAATTATCCTCATGGCAATTTCAATAAGTTTTATTCTTTTCTTCCTCTACTTTTTCGTTTTATTTTGACGAATTCTAAAGTGAAGAAGAAATAGAAGTGGGAATGGAAAGTTTGTGCGCGCGTGTGGAGCCGACAAATCCCGTTTGCACGGGGCCAAGGCGAGGGTTTTGCGAGGTGCACGAGTAACATGTCTTTCCTTTCTAGATGCTTTTTCCTCCTTCCTTGCTTTTTCTTTTTCTTTTTTTTAATAATTTTGGCCTCTGACCACGGTGGCTCCATCACCTTCGCCGCCCCGTCACGGTGGCTACCGCCACTGCCGCCGCCACCACCACTAGATTTGAGTGGGAGCAATCGGTTCGTTGTTTTTTGACTGTGATGTGAAAATGAAGTCCACCTAGGTCTCATCGGACGTACATTATATTCCATGCATGTCACGAGGTGGAACTTTCACTTGTCTTTAATTTTTCTTTCAAACTTTGGCTTTAATTTGAAGTGCAATGGATGTCGGCGGCGGATTTCTGGCCTTTTTTTTTCTCCTTGCGTGGCCCTAACTTTAACTTTTTCAATCATGCTATTTCTGAGGGAGAATTCAATGGGATAATGCCACATTACTTTAATTCATTTGTTTTTTGCACTTTTTGCCAATGCAAAAGAATTTTTATCACAATTCCATGGAATTATAATTCAAGACCTCGCTCTCCCTCTCCTTATTTCTTTCCCCGCAGATCACAAAATTGCAGTCATTAAATAGAAAGTGTTCCATGAAATTTTGTGGTCCGAGCAAGTAGATTCGATTGAGCTTTTACTTTTAAGTTGTATAATCAAATTAGATGCCTAAAATTTGACCGAATTACACTCGCTCATTTTATAGTGTATCTGTACAAGCTACCTTATACCAAAGACTAGAATCGACTGTCTAATTCCCGACTATAAAAGTAAGGACTTTAATAAAATATTTTTGTCATTGGATTGCATTGTATATGATACTAGGAGATGGCTGGAAAATAAAATCCATGTTTTAATTTCTCTCAATTTTTTTTGGGCTATCGTATGACACACGGTCAATGCAAGCCACTTTATACATAAGACTAGAAATCAACCGTCTAAGTCTTGAATATAAAAATTAGGACTTAAATAAAACATTTTTTCATTGGATTGCATTAAATATGATAATTCTAGAAGATGGCTAGAGAACAAAATCCCAGTTTTAATTTCTCTCATTTTTTCTTTTTCTTGGGCTATATTGTATGACGCACGGGGGTGATGGATGTGAAAGGGAAAGGAGTGGAAAAAGAATAAGGAAAAAAAAAAGGAGAGAAAGGAATGGAAAAACAAGGCCAAAAAAAGGAAAAGAAAGGGAAAAAGAGAGAAATCATTTTTATTATAATTGGGGGGAGTGGAGGGGAGGTGAGGGCCCCACCGGGCGACGCTTGGGTGGCGGACCTAATCAAAGCCGTCAGATCTGGAGGGCGATCATCGCACCAACGGCGTGGGATGCTCGCTTGGGGGGAAGAAGAAGATGATGAGCTTTTCCCATCGTGCGCGCGTGTCTTCCTTTTCTCTTTTCTTTCGGCGCTTTTCGAGCGTGCGGGGGCTAGGGGAGCCGCTCGCGCTGGGGCTCGGCTCGGCTCGGCGGCGGACGGCCCCCGTTGTCTCTTTCGGCTTGGCTCGAGTCGTCGCGGTAAGTCAAAAAGGCGCTTGCGTTTTAGGTGAGCGCCGTGCCAAATTTTGACCATCGGCGCCACGGCCCCTTTTTTTCTTTCTCCCTTTGGAGATTGGAGTCAAATGACAAAGGACAAAAAAAAAAAAAAAAAAAGAAGGAAGTTTCGCTTTGTTTTTTTTTTTTTTTTTTTTTTAAGAACTTACTTTTAAGGAAAATAATTTCGGTTTTTTATGTTTGTCTCTATTTTGCAAATAGTATGGTAGTCACTTTTCAATGCTTGTTTCGGAAAAATTATGAAGCACACATTGAATAAAAGTTTCAAATATAAACTCTCAATCCTGTTCTAGTAAGGGGATTTTAAGGCTAGGCACCAGGTTCCTAGCCTTGGCCATTGAGGTCTAGGACATAGGCACCGAGGATTTGGGGCTGAACTCACGAGTCCTTAGCCTAAGCACGGGGTCAAAGTGCATGAGGTCAATTGTACGAATTTATAATTTTTTAAAAGAAGTCTTTTTCCAAAATTTAACTGTAGGTTTTTTGCATATATAAAAAGGCTAGGAAGGGATGACCAATGGTAACAATCCACTTTGAGTGTTGTCGTACATATCTTATATATACTAACAAATGTTTTATTTGAGCCATAATTACTTCACACCACCCGTGACCAAAACTTTGAATTTGGTGAGCTCGTTTCCTCGGTCTCTTTCAATAGTAGAAGTCAAGTGCTCAATTTGTATAGTGTTGGGTTGGGATGGCAAAAAAGCCACTTAATTAAATATTCTAACAAACTAAAATATCTATATTTTAACTCCTTTAGGTCACTATCATTAATTGGGACGTCGGAGAATTTCCCATTCAAGAACCGGGTCACATACTCAAATCTTATTAAATTTGTGCAAATTGCTCTTGGTCAAAGAACCAAAGGCATATGGGCTTAACGGGTTAATGGGGTTAACATATTCCAAGTAGCTGGAATATGCATTCACACAACTGAATTATGAAAAAAAAAAGTAATTTTGTTGAACCTAAATTTGATATTTTAATTTATAAAAAAATACAAAATATGTATTTAGGTGAACATTCTTTTGGCAGAAAATTGAGATGATCTTACAGATTTTAAAGATAGATTGAACGTACTTTGTGTGAAAACCGTTGCTAGAAAGGTTGGGTTAAAAAATTTCTTATATAGTATGCTTAACAAGTATTAGTAAATCACTCGTATCTTTACATAAAGTATGCATGCATTCATGATTTTAATTAAAAAAATCCCACATGTTGGTTGAACTTAGGGAAAAAATACTCATTCTTTTGCGGTGAAAATAATTATAAACTTACTAAACATATGATGTATTTTATTTTGATAAAAATACATCAATTATGAACTTATTTTATGTCCCCTCTCTATCCAATTAATGATTTAACATGTCAAGAATCCTATATGTGCCTAAAAAAATAATTATTCTATTTCATATTTACATAAATAAATCTAATATCCTCGTGATTTCTCGTCAGATGGCACGGCTTAAGAACAAATAATGTTATTTGATTTAAATTCCCTTTAAAAATCTTGTAATTCAAATAGTCCTATTATATCACATAATATTTTCTTATCTGTAACACAATTAATGTAAAAAATCATAGTAACATCATTTTATGATTCCACTATAGTAACACCGACTTTTTTTACGTGCTTTTAAGGAAAACGACGATATCTATCCATTTGTCCCACCTGAACTGCATAATTACCTTAGGGCACTCATTCAAGAGGCCCTTAATATTTTTACTGAATGACCATATGTGGTAAAACTCGGCTTTTCATGAGCCATAAATCTTGCAAAGCACACATACGGAGGGATTTTTATTTATTTATTTTTCAAAGCATCAATTATACATAAAACGGTGATCACTTTCCGACGAGTCAGTTTCCAAAACAGGCCCCAGTTTTTTTTTTTTTCTTTTTGGCAAAGATTAGAACCATAGAGAAATTTTCATTCTTTTAAATACGAAATTTAGTAGTGATTATGTTGGCGTTTGTGAACGGTGAAACCGGTGCTTCAAATCTTTGGTAAGTTCGAAACTTGTCTGTCTCTTTTTTTTTCCTTAATTAATCTCAAACTTTGTTCGGCTGGGAGCCAGCAGGTCAAAAATAGTTGACATTAGGTTGAGTATATCCCTTTTGCTTCACCTAATAAAGGAGGAGTTTACCAAGAGAATGATTCTCAATAATGTTTGTTTAAGTGATTAATCTCAAAGCATTGATACCCAAAAAATAAAAAAGCATTGATACCTCTCATGATACGTAATGAATATGCTAAAAACCAAATTATTCCCTGCTTGCTACATTTTTAATAATGTTCTTGCAGTTATAATTATTAACATGACCTAACAAGCAATCAGGGCTTCCCTATACTAATGTGCTGTTTTACCATACTTCTAGAAAAAGGAACAATTCTACTTCTAGTCAATAATGATGGCGTGCAAGTTCTTAATGGTGAACAGACATAAAGAATTGATGAGCTCTTTCCCTTGGCCAACTAGGATTAATGAAATTGGAACGCCCAAATGTTGGCCCCATCTTCTTTTATTTTTGGAATATCTTTTTATTAAATTCACAGTCAAGTCTATAGAATAGATTATACATTCAACGTTGGACAATCGACGAATGAAAAATTGCAATCTCAAAACACATGTCACTCATCCAACAACAAATGGATAAGAATGCTTCTATATGAGCAATGAACTTAGACTCAGTTTGTTTCCCAAAAAACGAATGACCTAAAAGATATTTTTCTAAAATGGATCGTTCATATCGCTTACAAAAATGAACGATCATAAGTATTTTCATAATCTATAAAATATTTAAAACGGTTCCATTAACTAATTATTTCAAGAAATATAAGCGATTAATTTAAAAAATATATATTCTTCAAATAATTTGTTTTCCATGAAACAAACCCATTAATCATTTTTATTTTATTAGTTTTTCAAACTCTTCTTTTTTTTTGAAGCGAAGCGTTTTCTATCGCTATCCCTCTTTTCCACTTTATTAGTTTCCCCATTATTAGTTTCCACTCCCTTTTCCTTTCCGGCGATAGAAGTGGGAAAAAAAGGTGAGAGAGAGAGAGAGAGAATCGACCGTTTCTTAATTGGGCCTCCTGCGATTGGTTCAATAGGGCGGCCCGCTATTTAGATTTCACAATGGCGACGCGCTTCTGAGGCGCGTGCAACTCACGCTCCCTTCTGTTTTTTCTATTCTTCTTTTTTTTTTCTTTGGTTGATTTTAAGAAAGTATTTTTCATAAAAGTGTCTAATTTAAGGTCTATTTGGTTCGGTTTTTGAGGATTGCATTTGCCAAAATATCGTTTGGTAAAATTTGCATATGTAAAAGACTTTTATTAAACTAAAAAATACAAAAAAAAATACATTTATATATATATATTTATTTTTTTTTTTATATGTATATTTTTTTTGAAGTCACGGACCGCCGGATGGCCGGATCTAGCAGCGTGATCTCGGCGACAGTCGCTTGGGTCACGGCAATGGTCGCTGGGGTTGGGTGACCCTTAGGCGGCGATCGCCGGCGTGCGCGACCCCTTGGTCGGCGTTCGTCAACCTCAAATCAGCTTCTTCTGGTGGTGTGCGGTGGTTTTGGAGAAGATGAACAGTATCAGGACTTACATTTCGAAGATGCAATTTCCCAAAATACCTCCGAAGCTGCATTGGACTAAAGGCCCTTAGAGCCACTTGGAGATGCAATTGTATTTGACCAAAGTCGCCAAAAAACGAACCAAACATCTTTGTATTTTGCCAAGGGACTTTAGAGTCCCAAAGGGCTTTCTAAATGCCCAACCAAACAGGGCCTTAGAGTGCCCTCAGGATACTTATTAAAAATCTATTTGATTTGAAGCAATTTCAATTTTTGGAGCATTTGATTCATTATATCACAAGAATGGTCAGTGCTTTTTTTTTTTTTCCAATTGAAATTACTTTTCATAGGATACTTGTAAACAAAATCCTTTATCGATAAGAAAATTGGAGCTTACCAAACTTTAATGTCACAATTTCCTCACTCCCAATAATCAACGTATGTGGTTTCATACATTGCTTAGAAGAGGCGTATCATGAGAAGACAACCATAAACTTATCATTTATCTTTTCTCCATTTAAAAAAAAATGCATAATCGTGTGTTGTTACTAGATCCCTTGACGTGAAAATTAATGTACACACTCATCGATTGATGGCGAAAATGTGTATTGGAGAGAATTTACTCGAGCAAACGTTTATGATCCATCCAATGTCGATCATGTATATATTTAATAATGTAGAGAATTGAATATATTCCTACTTTAAGAATATATAAATTTTGCATGATTTAGCTCAAGAATTGCATATTCTGTATTAGATTCGTTACCGAGTTTCCTTAGAGTACTAATCAAGGCAACTAAAAATAGTAATAGCATAAGTCGAGACATCAAGAATATCCAAAAAGAAAAAACATCTAAAAGTCACCCATATCACATAGAAAGTGTAATTTATAATGAGAGTTTCTATTTTTAAGATGTTGATAATACATTTTATAAAAAGGGTTCCTCTAATGAGTGCCATCAGGACACTTGTTATCCACATCTAATGAAAAAATAATTTAATTTCCAACATGTTGATTTTATATAACCCAAGAAAAAGCGATGCTTTGAAATGACAAAATTTCTTATATTTGGATGTTCAACAATTGTCTCCAAGCACTCACTATTAAATCTCGTTTTCTCTTTCGGTCTTATTAACGAGATCCCGGTACACCTGCTAAGTATGCTTAACAGGAAGATGATTCGATTTCTAAAGAGTGCATCACACATAATGCGAGAAAAAAAAAAGGTACCAAAAAGTGCAAATTCACTTGAAATGACTTATCTTTACAAATACCCACAGGACATTTTTTTATAAATTTTATTCCAAAATATAATTTATGGACCTCTCAATAAATGTTCCTGGAACAAACCTCTCGGCATTGTAATTTTACGCAGTCGAGGTTAGTTAATGGTGGCGATTCTCCATTAGTGGTGGGGGAGACCCGGGGGGGGGAAGTTGATGAATCCTCGGTGAACTCAGAACCTCAATATTAAATAATAAAAAAGGGCAATTAGAAGAATATAAAAAAAATTAGGAATTAATTGGAAAAATGCCAATTCCTGGAATTTTTGACTGAGATTTGGATCTGACCTGCGTTTCAACCGCTGCTCAAATCACACCCCCTGTCAGCCATTAACACATACAAATTACTCGAATAATAAAATACAAGATCAGAACGTTTTTTTCCCGGGATCGGTCGAACGGTTGGGATTTTTTTCTCCTTCGCCGCGATCCAACGGCGGAGGAAAAAAAGAGGGGGGCCCCCTTCGGATTATTGCGAAAACTGCAGCATGATTGATCATGTGGCGATGACAGGAACCAGAAATATCCAGTTCAGTCGAAGTGATTATTTTTAATTGATTATAATTATTATTAGAGAAACCCGGGATTAAAGATCTGGTCTTGAACCGTTGAAAGCAGTTTTAAAACGCTATAAAAATGGGGGAATCGGAGGCACCCTTCTTTAGCTCAGTCCTCCTTAAAGGCTCCCCACTGTCTCTCTCTGCATTTTCACGTTGTTGCTGTGCTGAGCTGAGCTGAGCTGAGTTGCGTGTATAAAAAAAAGGGCTTGAGTGGGAGGAGGGTCTGTGCGCGCTTTTCCTTCCCCTGAACTGCTGCGACGACCATTGAATTCCGACCTGAAACGCCCCAGATTTTCGCTGCTTTTGAGGGCGAGTACTTCTCAGAGCCCGCCGTCTTTGGGGGGGCTGCTTTTGGCGGAGGCGAATTGGGTGGCGCATTAATACGAAAGTCGGGAGCTTTCTTTCCCTCCCCTTCCCACCAGCGCCACCGAGGGCAGCAGATCCTTGCGTCCTTTTCCCACCCCCTCTCTCTGTCTTCAATTATTTCGACCATTTAAGCCCCTCCTCCGCCTCTGCTCTGCAGCAGCACTGCCCCTCCGTCTGCTCTTCGCTTTCCTTCTTTCTTCCTTCCTTTCTTCTTAAAGCCCCAGCGCAGGTCGAGGGAAGAGGGAGAAACAGAGTCATCAGTGAGTGAGTCGAGCGAGTGGCCCTTGGGAAACGCGGCAGACCCTTTTGCCCGCAGGTCAAGAAGGTGACGTTTCGGAGACGAGGTGAGGATTTTTGGATGGTTCTGGTTCGAAGAGATTGCGACGGGGGATGGGTTTCGGATCTTTGGGGGTTGGGGTCTTGGAAAAGCTGGGTTCTTTCAGTAGGCATTTTTCTTGGGTTTCGCTGTTTTTCTCTTTTGTTTTTTGGTCACTTGTCTGAACGAGCGTCCTCCTTTTTTTTTTTTTTTTATTTTTTTTTTTTTTTTATATATATGTGTATGTGTAATCATTTCTGCTGGAGACCTCATGCTCGTGCTCGTGCTCGCGCAGGACAGACAGAGACGTAGGAGCGTGCGAAACGAAGGAAATGTTGGGTCAGAAGCAAGCAGAATCGGAAGCCATCGTCGCCAACGCGACCGAGGCAGAGCTCAACCTCGCCAAGGACGGCCACGACAGGGCGCTGGAGGATGGCGGGGCGGACGAGAGCTCCTCCGCGTTCAGCGTCAAGAGCTTCCTCTGGCACGGCGGCTCCGCCTGGGACGCCTGGTTCAGCTGCGCCTCCAATCAAGTAAACATCAAAAATCGAGAACGCACCCCCCGTCTTTCGCTCGACTCGTTCTGACCCAGAATCTCATAGGCTTCCCCCCTCTTCTCGATTGGTTTCGTTTCAGGTGGCGCAAGTGCTGTTGACGCTGCCGTACTCGTTCTCGCAGCTGGGGATGACGTCGGGGATCATCTTCCAGATCTTCTACGGCCTCTTGGGAAGCTGGACCGCGTACCTCATCAGTGTCCTCTACATTGAGTACCGTACCAGGAAGGAGAAAGAGAACGTCAGCTTCAAGAACCACGTCATTCAGGTCCCCTCTTCTTCCTTCTCCTCCTCCTCTTCAACTTAGCCTCCATAGACGAAAAGAGACGAGATAATAATAAAGCGAATCGATCGATCGATTGCAGTGGTTCGAAGTGCTGGACGGGTTGCTCGGGCCGTACTGGAAAGCCGTGGGGCTCGCCTTCAACTGCACTTTCCTCCTCTTCGGTTCTGTCATTCAGCTCATCGCTTGCGCAAGGTACGCATCAAATCAGTAGACAGAAAATCACCCATGTCTCCATTTTTCACGAACGCGCGAGATCAATGCGCACGAGAGAAGGTTCTGTACTGATCATGATGCATTCGTGTTCGCCCGCAGCAACATATACTACATCAACGACCACCTGGACAAGCGGACCTGGACCTACATCTTCGGCGCCTGCTGCGCGACGACGGTGTTCATCCCCTCCTTCCACAACTACCGGATTTGGTCCTTCCTCGGCCTCGGCATGACCACCTACACCGCCTGGTACATGGCCATCGCCGCCCTCGTCCACGGCCAGGTAACACCCCGCCGGCCCCCGGATTCCTTCCTCGTTTTTACTCATGAGATCGAATCAAACACAACGACAAAAAGAGTTGCTAAAAGAGATTCCGTGGCGATTGAATCGATGGCAGGCGGAGGGGGTGACGCACACGGGGCCGAACAAGCTGGTGCTGTACTTCACCGGAGCCACCAACATCCTCTATACATTCGGCGGCCACGCCGTGACGGTGTACGCTCTTTCATTCCGCATTTTCCGCCGTTCTCGACCCTTTATTCTTCACGTTTTCTTGCATAGAAAATTAGTGGAATTTGACGTGTTTTTCTCGAACGATCGGATCGGATCCGATTCGAAGTTCAACAAAAGCGCAGCTTCCCAGCTTCCATTCGCTGCTTTTGCCGGCGAACTCGGAGTCCGAGACACTGGCCGAAATCATGCAAAAAAAAAACTGCGCCTTTTTCACACCCTTTTCTAAGCTGGAAAAAAGCAGAGAAATTTATAAAATCCTTTTTTTCTCGCCTGTAAAAGACTACAGCGAAAAAGCGTTTTCCATGTTCAGTCCTCTCGTACTTCCTCGTGTCCTTAGGCTACAAGGCTTCAACTAGTCTAATTTTTGTTTTTTGAACAATTCAACTAGCCTAATTGAACATAACAAAAAACGCAGGAAAATATGTTATATATTCAAATTTATGTAGCGTTTCCATTTTTAGAAAAAATGGTAGTATTTTTTCTTTTTAGTTTTGGGTGAAATCTTCCTGTGTTTTTTTTTTTTTTTTTTTTTTTTTTAAGTTTTTTTCTTTCTTTCTTTTGATCAGGAGATCATGCATGCAATGTGGAAGCCCCAAAAGTTTAAGTACATCTACTTGATGGCCACGCTGTATGTCTTCACCCTGACGCTCCCGTCGGCCGCCGCCGTGTACTGGGCCTTCGGCGACGAGCTCCTCAATCACTCCAACGCCTTCTCCCTCCTCCCCAAGAATGGATTCCGTGATGCTGCCGTCATCTTGATGCTCATTCATCAGGTATCGTGTTGCCGCCGACCACCTCCTTTTTTTTCCGGCCATCGTTAAGGCAATTATGTACTATTGTCTCTATATGTTACAAGATACACACCAAAAGGGTCATTTTTATGGTTACTATTTCTCATTATAGAGAAGTCAATGTCATTGAATTCATCCGTTTGAGATCATGACATGTCACCTAAAATGCACAGATATCTGAGGTGTATTTCCGTAGACTGAGTGATTGCGAACTACTAATCAAGTTTTAAGTGCCGAAAGTGCGTCATAGTCTCATGATTCGTGATTGATTGTTCGGTCTCGGTCATCTCACGTCCTGTGAAAAAAAATAAAATTGCAATTCGCAGTTCATAACGTTCGGGTTCGCGTGCACGCCGCTGTACTTCGTGTGGGAGAAGGTGATCGGGATGCACGACACGAAGAGCATGTGCATGAGGGCGCTGGCAAGGCTGCCGGTGGTGATCCCCATCTGGTTCTTGGCCATCATCTTCCCCTTCTTTGGCCCCATCAACTCCGCCGTTGGCGCCCTCCTCGTCAGCTTCACGGTCTACATCATCCCCTCCCTCGCCCACATGCTGACCTACCGAAAGGCCTCCGCCCGTCAGGTACACTCTAATTCTAAATTACCCCGATCAACCGACCGTTACCGTTGGAAGTGAAATTTCCATGTGTTTGTCATTAATTTATGTTCCGTACGATGTGTTAGCTTCATGTGAACTAAAGAAAAATTAGTGTTGGAGGGTTAATGTTGGAGTGAGTGAAATTACATCAGAGAGAGAGAGAGAGAGGGAGGGAGGGCATTTAAGAGATTAGATTTGGCAAGATCTTGGCCAGATGAGAAGACATGGATGGGCATGTCCCTTTCGATTAGTTATATGGAGCAATTGGACTGTTGTACTATGTCTCGCGTGAGCTGTCTGAGTTGACCCAATGTCTCATCTCATGTGAGAAAACCCTAGCAGAATCAACCATAATTGTTAAATAGTCAAATAAATTTTCACCCATACTTTGGACTTTAGAAATTCCCCCTTTCAATGATTAGCATCAAGAGCGGCTGGTGGCATCCTAAGTGAAGCAAAGGATCCAAACTTTGACTAAATTTTAAGATCTTTGATATTGATTCGTCTTCTCGATTGATTGATTTGCAGAATGCCGCGGAGAAGCCGCCGTCGTTCTTACCAAGCTGGACGGCCATGTACGTGATCAACGCCTTCGTGGTGGGATGGGTCTTGGTTGTGGGCTTTGGGTTCGGCGGCTGGGCCAGCATGACCAACTTCGTCAGGCAAGTCGACACGTTCGGTCTCTTCGCCAAGTGCTACCAATGCAAGCCGCCGCCGCCGCCTGCCACCGCTGCGCCACACCATTGAGCCACGGCTCTCGGCTTTGCCGTCATGCATCAAGCCCCCGATTTTCCGCCATTTTCAAGACAACCAAATCTTTCCTATTTTGTCCAAGTAGATCATGTAACATATACATGGGGATAGTGGGCACTGGGCAATGATTCCCCTTCCCCTCCATGTGATGTGTGCTGGAATTTCCTTCTTTTGCCCCCCCCCCCTGCAATTTTTTTTTTTGCTTTATAGTTTTTATTTTCCCCCTTTTCGTTAGAAAATTTAGTTGGTGATACTAATATATAGTGTGTGAAGATTCCCTTGCTATTAAAGCATAGGCTATAAAATCAATATATGTAATGCCTAGCTTGAGCTTTTTTCTTTAAAAATTCCAATTCCAATTCCAATTTCGATTTCGATTTCAGTTTTTAATATTCCCTTCTTGCTTTTTGATAGGATACCGTAAAGATACGTTTGGTCGTCCTCTAGTTGTAGTTGGCACAATGTCATTATTACAAGCATGTTCCCACAATTTCTGCCAATTTTTTCTTTTAAATTAGAGTATGGGTCTGCTAATTATTTAATTATTATTTGATAAAATGATGCTAAAAGGGTGTATGCGGACATGTTTCCTTTGGTCCTCTCTCTCTCTCTCTCTATCTTTTTTGACCTGCATCCACTCACATGGGTCACACGTGGGTCAGCTCTGTCACGTGCCACCCTTTGCTCCTCAATATTCTCTGTCTATCTCTCACCTTAATTTCACATGTGAACCTACATGGAGCGACTGACCTATCTCTGACTTTGATTGGGCCATAAATTTTCATGATTTGATTTGGGATTTATCCTTTAATAATAATTAATCTCTGGATTAAAATAGGCTTTTTTTCCACTGACCAATGGCTAAAAAAGTTCATGCTTGAGTGCAACCCAAATTTGCAGATGTCAGTCTGCTGTTGCTTGATGAGGGGGAAAAGGGCTTGAATGTCCTCATTAGGAGTGCCTACTGACAGGTTAGATTTTAACTTTGATAAGAATTTCTAGAGAACAGAGAAGTAAATATTGGTTGATACACCAAGTACTTTACTCCAAGTTGGTGGTCAGTGAACTTTAATTTCTCTCTCACATGACCAGAGACCGAAATCAGGCTTAGTTGAAAGAAGGCTACAAGAAAAGAGAAAATAAATATGGATGAATCAAATAAAAGAATTTACGCATAGCACTCACTGAAGAATCACACTCTTAGTAGTCCATAGATGAGAAGGGGCTAGGGCAAGTTTGGACCTGATTTCCACAATCACGAATGCTTTAATGTTGTCTGACCGACATATACAATGTCGAATTCAGATTCCATTATCCCATGTAAACGATCTATTGTTAGCCATGTCGAGAAGGTGGGCTTAATTCGTTAGAGAAAAAATAATCTAAGATAACACCTATTGCACTATTAATTACGCACGCTCTCGCACTACTGTATATATTATTATTATGTCCGACCTATTTAGATGTTTTAGATCGTATAGTAGTCAAACAAATAGAAGAGGAAGTAGTTTCGATTACCATATACTTTTAGGTTTTTTTAATGGATTTATAATCGGTAATCAAATCAAATGAATAAATATATTAACTCAGAGACCTAAAGAAAAGAGGTAGGAGAATTATGAACTTGTGAGAGGAAAATCTTCTCATTTACATTCATGGGACTTGGTCAAGTGCAAGCAATATGAAAAGCAAATCAGAAGCAATGTAGTTAGGCCATAAAAGTAATTATTCTCATTTTTATTATATTTACAGCTAATAATCCATTTATAATAATCAAGGGGATCATATGGCTGGGGTACTTTTTCCCATGTAATATACTTAAGAATCAAGGGACCCCATAATGTGGGAAATATTAGGAAAAATAAAATAAAATTGCATTTTAAGGGGAAAGTCTTAGATCTATAGGCTCAAAAGAACATGCAAATGCATGTGGAAACTTCAAATTTCTATTTTTATAATTTATAAAAAATTGGGAAGTGACGTGTGGGCCGTTGATTCTCTGATCAATCATTAATCATGTTCAAGTTGTTCCTTTACCCGTAATCATTGGGGGGTGGGGAAGAGATTATAATCCCCAAGTCAAAGATGACTTTTGATTTGCCATGTGAAATGGTGTCCGAGGATGGTGGTGTCGTTAACGTTATCTGGTCTCTCTCATTGGAACGGTAACTTCCAGCTTTTGAAAAAATTAAATATATAAATAAATAAATCGAAATCTGACTAATGCCAAAAATGTTAAAAGAAAAATTAGTGGTCAACAGAAGTAAGTACGTACCAATGTGATTTGATGATTATCGAGAGGGAGGAGATGACGTGTCAAAGCAAGTGTCCCGATGTTGCAATAGACATGTCAGACCGGTGAATCAAATCAGATCAAATATGATTTGACCCAAATAAATCTATTTACAGGTAATGTGAAAATAATAATATAGCCAACACGATCCATATCTAAATCATACCTGACCTGACTCATGTTATCAAAACACTTCCATATTCTACTTAATTTATGAAAATCCATACCCAAACTAAGATGAGAGTATAGAGTGATTGAGCATGAGATTGAGTGTGAACGAGAGAGAATGAAAAAAGAGTTATAAAGATGAGTTGGATTTCAATAAATTGTAAGCCCCTTTAACACCTATATTATTTTTAAACTCATTTATAATTCATTCACTGAATATAACTAACCAATCTAATAACTCAGCCCATTACATATAAGTTAAGAAGTTTGACAGCTCTAGTTGCGAGGATTGCCACATCATCATAAGTGTTGTAACACCATATATGCCATGTCATTATAGTATGTCACGTCATTGTAACTTTAAGTTGTTGCCATGTCGTTGTGGTCGACATAATTCACCGTGTGTCATTATGGTTAGTTAATACGTCATTGACAATGACCGTTACTTTAATCTGCCATGCATTAGGGTTATATCCCAATAAAAACACTTCACATTACCATTCCTTTCATAGTTAAAAAATTCGCGCGTGCGCTCATGTACCCATAGAGTCACCCCATTGCGCGAATGATGGTATTATAATTTATAAGGCTATCAAAGTATGGATTTAAGACGAATAATTAGAAACAAAAGCAGCATACATACGTTTAGAAGATCGAATAATCGATGAATCATACGATTAATCGAAGGGCTGGAGTGCCGAAAAGGCGTAGCAGGTGACCAAGCCCCACAACTTTAAGAGATCTATATAAATGCAAAAATATCTGTGGGACATCCGAATCTCTCATGTCAAGAACGAAATCTGAAAAGTATCAAATAAATTGGTGATTTATTCTATCCTTTCATTTGCTTTTCCGTACTGAATATTGGTGTTTGCACCAGAAATGTCCATTTTTTTTAGTTATTATCATGTATGATAACGTGAAGGAACCGACAAAAGTATAGTCAACAATCTCGACTACAACCGATAAGATAATGGAGTTGAAGAAACCATCAACATAACCGTGATATTTCATAGCGATGAAAAGAATTAGAAAATGTGGAGAATAAGCTATCTGGATATTTTTGGTCCTATGAGGAGGAAGGCAGTTTAACGGGTATAGAAAGCTCCATTGTCTCTCTTGGCATTATCTTAGTGGCCGAATGGTTGTGAAATAGATGCATTATAGCATTCTTATATGGACAAGTGACGACAAATGATTGCTGATTTTTGGACCAGAGTTCGTCGATGAGTGTGTTGACTTAGGAGCAAGATGATTGATTCAAAATAAGGACTGTATCAAGGCTTAGGCATGTATGGACCCATTAGGGGAGATTGTGGAGAACAATTACAATGGGAAACAAACATGGAGAGATCGAGGTGCTATTTTGATGGACAACTACTTTTAAGATAAGAATCGACAACTAGGAATATGGGACCATAGTTTTCATAGATGTGGAATTACAGTTACAATTACGAAGGAACTACTCCTAGACGATTATGATAGAAGGTCCATAAATACCAAATTCTTATCAACTGAAGAGGGCCCCGATAAGTCAATCAAAAAATATATATTTTAATGATCTTTACTATCATGCACTTTATTTTTCCCTAATTGTAGCTTTCCGATTTGCGTCGTCGATTAACTTTCAATGTGTATCTCTATCATGATGCTTCGTTGTCGATTAAATTCTAGCATGCATATCCATCATGGGTATTGCGTCATTGATGAAATTTCAGCATTACATCTTTATACATTGTCAAGCTTTGTTGTTGATTAAATTCTGGCACAATTCATGTACGTGTGTTGCTGTGGAAGTGATTGTATTTTCAAGTTTTGTCGTTCATTGAATTCTGGCACATTTTGTACGTACAATTTGGTTCAAAGTTCGAAATAAAGGTTTGCAATTATTTCTTGTCAGCCTGGATATTTACTATCCAGAATTGCCACAAAACCCATCTCCTCTCATCAAAAGCTGAAAGACATTTGGGGAAGGATATTTTGCCATCGATTAAATTCCGGTGAAACAATCGGCTTTTTGTTTTTCTATAATCACCTACGTAGATAGAAAAGCACATATTTTTCTTTTATTGATAGAATGATCTTACTCAGTTGCTTGTTTACTCTAATGCCCATGAATTGGCAGGTGAATCGTTCCAATATATATTTTTTTTAAAAAACAGTTTTTTCGTATGCGCTTGAAATGAATTTGGATGATAGCTAGCAAAATATTATGGATATAAATTTCAAAGCCTAGGATATGTTCTTCATAAAATCAGAAGATTTTTGTTAGGTAATCGCCCTGAGATATCGAAATTTAATCCTTAATTCTATATATTGAGATTAAGATGAGATCGGTGTGTTTTGGTTATGTGAGAAATGGACATTAATTTAAAACTGGGCTTTATATAGAACACATGGATGGATACTGAAAAATATGTTTGTGATATAGGTCCATGTGTATTGTGGGCTTAAATATACTTAAGATAGTCCCGAAATTCACTGGGCTTGATCCAACTAATTATGATGTTGATTAAGTATCATGCAATCCCCAAAATCTGACTGCAACATTAATAACATACCTCCGAGTCTCATCGAATATCTCTGTGAATTTGGTAAAATGACTTAAAAAGTAGATTTCGTTTTCGGGTCACTGAATTTTGATTTCAATCGCCCAACGAACCAAATTTCATCCCTTTTTTGGAACGATGCGTCCGGAATCCGGCCGATTTTCCTGCAAGGGAAGGACGGGAGCTACATGCGGGCACGCCGTCTCGATGCCGCGTCACTGCCCCTCGGCTTCACATATGCAATTCGCCACAAATATGGTCGGATTCTAGTCGAAGTGCATCAACTAAAAAAAAGAATGATTGAAATGCTAGTTAGGTTACCTAATTGTTAAGTTCATATCGAGATATAACGATCACGAGCCAAATTTACGCCATTTTGATTTGATTTGTGTTTTTTGGGTTGTCCCTATATTTTACTTTCGAATTCAGACCACCCTCATCAGGGCGCACCGACTTCTCACCAACTCTACGAAATGCACAAAATTCATATCAATCGGTCCGGCCAAGTCCCAGCACTAAATGCACCTTGCATTTACAAAGACTATTGAAGGAAAGAAAAGCATGTTGAACACCAAACCATTGTTATTAGAACACACAGGGTGAAAACATTGGAAAGGATCCAAGGTAAAACATGACACTCAAAACAAAGGCCATCAATCCCACGCCCAAAAGGGAGACGAGTGATCCGAGGAAGATTTGCCTCGCGGGTTACCGGATCTCTCTCGCTCTCTCTATACGGGGGAAAGAGTGGCAGGCCTTGGCTTCACCAGCCTGCCGATGGACAGCGCAGTGATGAGCACCAGGAGGAGCAGGCCGACGAAGGATGAGATTATGGCGCCGGCGCCGTGGTCGCAGAAGGTCCCGAACTTGTCGCAGATCTTGTTCCACCTCGCGTGGGAGTTCCCCTTCTTCCCCAGCTCCGCCATGAACGTCGCCGCGCCATCCCCTCCGGACGCTAGAGCCACCGTCATCTGCTCCACAGCCACGGTTTTCCCTTGTTACACAATGGTTATACGACGCGATATGCTCTCGAAGTATAGTCTCTCGTCTCAGATAAACATGAATTGTACGTGGGTGTGAAATGAAACGAACGTGTTGATAATAAGAATGGTCAGACATGATCATGCATACCATGTCGAGAACGGCGATCATCGCGAGACGCAGTCCCTTGTAGTCGAACTTGTGTCCCCAGATTTCGACGACTACCATGAGCAAGTTGTGCAGGCTGGCCATTCCATTCGCAATCACAAAGAACCTGCAACGCATATCTCAATCCGTCGTGAGAAAGTTATCGCGTGAAGGTAGTCTAATAGCCTGAGCTGATCACATAGAGAAACGAAGTGTTCTACGTTTCGTCTGTTGCAAAATCTGTAGATCACTCTGGTGTTTGCTTACGTCGATATTGATAATCAGTCTCGTTGGCTCCTACCTCTTTGCATAAAAAAAGTGTTTTCAATGTGAATGGCATGACTTACACAAACGCAGGGGTGTCCTGGAACTTGGCAGTGAGGGTGGCGTTTATAGGCGTGCTCCCGATGGTCGCAACGACGATCGTCTTGGTCTCCTTGTTGAGCGCCATCACAATCGTCGCTGCCGCCGTCGCAAAGAAGGCAACCAGCCTCAGCACCAGCAGGACCTGGTTGCTCGGCGCCTTGGATACCAGCGTGGAGTCGTGCACGGCCTCGGGCTTCGCTCCATTGTCGAGAGCCATGGATGCAACAGAGAGGATTAGATAGAGAGAAAGAGAGGTGTCAATGCCTGATATGGGAGAGATGGCGAAGTGTTTATATAGGATAGGAGATCACTCAAGATCTTTTGTGTTTGTGTCCATAAAGCTAGAGCAATAGAGCCAAAGCGGTCTGCGTTCAATGGTAGTCTAACCATTTCCAACTTTCCTTTCTCTGAATTGTTGATGGCAGTTGAGAAATAATAACTCATGCTAAAATTCCCCTAGACATCTTTGTGCAAGTCCATCACGTTTTCCATTATACGGGATATGTTGCAGTCCATAGGAACACATGCAGCCAAGAACAGGAAAACCCATCCCGTACATGTTCTGTCCAACCGCTCGGGACCAACATCGATGGGTTTAGTCAACTCGTTGGATTTGAATTTCATGCATCGAGGCCCGTGTAATCTAGCATTCGCTTCAACAAGATCACCAGATTCTGTGCTTGGCGAATGGTAGCTCTCTTGACAGGTTTCGACTCTGGTACATTAGAATCACGTTTGTAAGGACAAGAGAGCCAAGACCGCAGGTCGGGATCGACTTGTAGCGTAACATCTAGCTGACGTGGAAGTAAAACTTCAAATTCATTAGCCAGCGCCTTCGAAGCACTCGGTAATTAAGGAGAAATCACCATTTTCTAGTCATTAAGCCCTAGCGAATCACGTAATCAGTGTTCTGAAAACTAAGAGTTCGAGAGCTAGTGCTTTCATTCACTCTACATGTGTATATTGCTGCCCAACAGATATCCATGGAACTAATGAATGTGCTTGAAGTACACATATAAAATGCTATTATCCACATCATATACAAACCAACATCCATCTCCATATTCAACTGATAAAAGTAGATAACCTTTTTTGTCCAAGCTCATGTAGGAATATCAAGACTTTTATTCACTCTACAAGTACCATAGGGCCAAACAAATGAAGACGAAGTTTTACAAGATCCTCAATACAGCGACAGGAATCTGAATGTACTGGGGACTCCAGTACTGATGTGAATGTCTTTCTCACAAGGTATGCACAACCAATCTCCATATCCATATTCAACTGTTGGCAATAGATCACCTTTTCTCTGTTGTGACGCCGACGACGACATTAGTCACCTGAGACATCCAGATTGGCCATTCATTTCGTTTCATCAAGAGGAATTCATGCACCAAGAGTACCAAAATGAGGTCTGTGAAATAAGCGGAGATTTGCGGAATTACCAGTTTGCCACTCTCGTCAACGGACATGGGGTTTTCAACCACTACAGTTTGAGTAGATTGGGGCATTGACTGGTTGAACCACAAAGAAAATGGGAAAAAGTCACATCAAAAGATCGAAGCTCAATACGGTGCAACTGCAAGATCATGCGATAATTTAACCAGAAAGGAAATGGATGAAAAACCATACCGTTGAAGTAGACGGTGTTGTCCCTGACGGTGGTCCATCGATTCTTTGTGGTGGAACAGAAACCCTTGGATTGCCCGCCTGCAAAAATATATAAAGTGTCAGGGGGCGCATATTAGGAGAATCAATTGTTTAAACCCTCAAAATGCTCAAAATGACATTTCCCCATAGAGAAGCTTCAATAGCCCACGGACAAATAGTTTGATCAATGACAAAACAACAAAATTTAGGCTCCCATTATTAATAAGGAAAACCCCATGCAATTGGTTCCACGAAAAAGTGAAGTCAAGAACTCCAAAAGCCAGAATTCACAGTATAAAGTGAAAACTAACATGAGAATAGAGGCCATAAACTACTACAGGAAAACTGATGATACTTACACCAACGTTAGTAATAAATTGACAGATCGCACACTTCACAGATGGAGCTCCAGATGGATACATCAGCATCGTCCGACAGTTTCCGCAATTTACATGAGCATATTGATTGGAAGCTTTTTCAGAGTCACCAAGACAAAAGAAACAATGTAAGTTGTTGAGCAAGAGACAAACTGAGGAAACAGCATCAAAGGAAATAAGTGCAATCAGGTCACACAACCAGGATAACAAGACGATCAATAGAAACCAAAGCTTTAAAAGTATTTTTAGGGGACAAACCAGCACATTACAACAATGGGGTCTTTGAATAGAAACTTTATTATTACAGGAAACAAATATTGCACACTGCTGACAATAGAAAATAAAAGCCAAGTATCATCACCCAGGAACTTTTCTTTTTGGTTGTACAAACATCTAACCATTGCCCATTTCAACCTTGTCCACCTACCTTGATAGCTTTCTCATATATCTTGATAATAAAAATAACCGCACTACTTTTGATAGACCCTAATAATAAAATATGACTGGAGAAGATGATCCACTCTGAGCAGCAGCCTTTATAGTATTCCTCGCAAAACTCTGCAAATACCATTTATGACTCCAGGAAAAATGAAAGACCAATAAAGGGAGATAAGGTTGAACACAGGTGAGGCCAAGTGCATAAAACCATGTATTATTGTATAATCATCTGTAAACCACAAGTTCACCAAGCTCTAGCATATCTATCATAGCTTCCAGTCGCATAACATACTCAAACACTCCACGGGACTTCCAGAATGTACTCCAAAATGACCAACTATAAGCATGGAGATTCCAAGTCATTTAACTGTGTCATACATGTCAAATTTGATATTTCACAGCTACCATGATATCTGTGCTAACTATCTCGAGAAGCAAGATGGATATACAGAAACAAACAAATATCTGGACAAACTCATAGAGACTTAAATGATACTTAAGTTGTCAGGGAACAAACTTATTCAATAACAACAGGTCTCGCTACTCTCCCTTCTTTACCTCTGACCTTCCGCATGGAACATAGGTTGCAGAGATAAATATATCAAACAGCACAAGGACAAAAGAGATCAACACATATAATGACATCAAGAGGGAGTGCAAAGATTAGAATTCTTGACCTAAAACTCTGATACCATGCCTAAGTTGTCAGGGAACAAGCCCATAATGAATATCAAGCATTTATCTTAACAAGACTGAAAACAGGGATAGAGTCTAGTCCACTTTTCTAAATAGCCTATCTAATGTGAACTGGATGGAACAGGGTCTGATCTCAAGCTGTAAAGGGTCAACCTGTTAAAGCCATCAATTTTTAAAAGACATACCCATGGCAATAGGAAAAAGAAAACCCAACTGAAATCCACTAGAAAGTTTATAGAAGCAGGAGCAGTGCAAAAAGCTACATGTATGGAGTCATGCAGATGGACATGGCCAACAGTCTTGAAAAGAGAGGGAGGACAACATTAAAAATGTGAGGGAATTAGAGGCGGAAGAGATCTACAGGGTTCATAAGGGCATATTTGGCAAAAACTATTTTTTGTTCCCTGGAACAATTATTTCTGTTCTTTTATTCCAAGGAATGAAAAAATAATAGAAACATGTTTGGTAAAATTTTTGTTCCCACAAATAGATTTGGAACAGAAACAAGAAGTTATAGATTTTGTATAGAAATAAGAAGTAGAAAAAGGTAACTTGTTCCTAGGAACAATTTTTCTTCTCTCTTCTTTTCTCTTCTCGTTGCTTCTCTTTTCTCTTCTTCTCTTTCCTTTCCTTCTTCCTTTTGCCCACTCGCTGGCCCCGGCCATGGTTGGCGACCAGCCGACGAGGGCTGGCAACTTTGTCAGAATGTCGCCAGGGCAAGGCCGGCGAGGCCAAGCATCGTGGTGGCCAAGTGAGCCTCCAGTGAGCTCGCCAGCCACAGCGGTGGCCGGCGACCGGCCACAAAGGAGGAAGAAGGAGAGAAAAGAAAAAGAAAAAAGGGAAAAAGGGAAAATATAATAAAAATATTTAAAAATTATAAAAAAAAAAAAAAAAACAAAATTATACAGTTCTACCAAATGCATTTTTATCCCGGGAATATAAATTTTGTGCAGTTACCAAGTGCATTCTTATACTCGGAAATTGTTTCCGAGAACAGAAACAGAAAATACCATTTCTGATAAAAAATTATTCCCGAAAACAGAATCGTTATCAAACGCACCCTAACTAACCACTCCTCTTACTATAAGACGCTTACCTAGCCAACACTTTGATCTGGCTCTACACAACTTTTTCTTGATCAGCCTAGGAAGGAGTGTTCAATCAATGGTTAAATGGAGGAATTGTTTTATTGGGAGAGAGCAGGAATCTCAATTCCTTCAGAATGGGGATTCAAGATTCAAAGCACCCCTACCAAATTAAATAGGTGTTGGACCAGAATCAAAATTCCCTCCTAGGTCTGATTCTTTTCAGGAACCATGGCCTTAGATTACCCGAATAATCCATGCCATGGACACCACAATGAAGCTGATAGTGTCTATCAAATGAAATAAAAAACAATATTGTGTGAGGCTAAAAAAACCCCTGATCTTACTTCTAAATTCTAATAGATCAATGTATGATGCCAAAGAAGTATTTTTCTCCTTATACCTCACTTATAATCTCAAGATCTTAATAAATTCCTCTTTCATCCACAGAATTATGCCATTTCAAAAACCCAAATCAACAACCATACAGAGACAATTCTGGTCGGTTCTGCTTGTCTATGTCAGGTTTGGACAATGAACCAATGAGAACTCAACAGTAAAATAAAGTTAGCATCCCCCAAATTTCTAAAATATAGATATAAAGATGGAGTCTCCCTAAAATGTTACTGCTACTAGTCCAATTTCAGTACTATGAAGCTTGTTTTTCATCATCTTGCTAAATGTATATACTACATAAAAATGGTTTATAGATTGTCGGGGGGAAAAAAAATAGACAAGCTCAGCACCTAAGCATGTGGCAGACATGGGGAATAAAGAACCCTACAAATTTTAAGCTTGTAAAAATGTTAAAACCACTCTCATTTTCATCTTGCAAAACATTGATAGAATGTAAAAATGGTTTATCTAGTGACAAAGATAATACGCTAGCTCAGCACCTACGCATGTGACAGGCATGGGGAGTAAAGAGCCCCACAATGAGCAAAGCCCACATTCCAAATGTTGCAAAGATTCTAAAGCACACATAAAGAGACTGAAATGATTTTGAGCATATCTCAACAAGAGACAACCATTAGACTCTTTCATGAGATCTCAAAAATCCCGAGCAGTTTACCAGAATCTTTCTTCATATTTCCTACTCTTTCTTCAACCACTACAAAATCTTGTGCCACAACGAAGAAAATATTTTTCACGGCTGCTCCTTTCCACCAAAATAAAACAAAAGTTATCCACTCCAACAAGAAAAGGTTGAAGAAGTAAAGTCAATCATAATCCAGATATCAGAGCCAAAATTAGATATTGTTCCTCAACCTCTTCTAGCAATATACTTAGAAAAAGACCAAGTAATGCGTAATGCAATGCTCAATAATCCTAAGTGAACTCTGACATACAAAAGGCCACTCAAAAGCCAACATTTTATCATCTCAAAATTAATCATGGAGAATGAGATCGGTATTTGACACGTAATGTGGCTAAGGAGCTAATATAAGCTTCTACTCCAAACCAACATCACACTTAGCTTCATTGTTGAAACTTAGGGAAATTGAACTTTTCAGCATTGCAGACAATGATTTGAAGAAAGGAAATTTCAACAAAAGCACTAGAGGTAGTTAATTATTGTTTAATGAAAAATTACCAGGTGTAACTGGTGCAAGGTTGACAGTGTGACAGCAGGAGCATCTCACACTGGTTGCCCCACGGGTGTACATAAGCAGTGTCCTGCAACCTCCACATATAAGCTGGGCCATATCTGCACCTACATATGCTGTGTGCAAATAGAGTCAGCCAAACACAACCACATACAGAATCCGATGAGATCCTATAGAGACTAGAGAGTTAAACATTATAAAGGCATTTTCATACGCACATTAACACAAGTCATGGGACAAATGAGAGCATCACTACACCAATTATTTAGGTTCTATATGCAACCAAGCAAAAAATAAAAGTTCAGTTTCAGTTGCAGAAAGTGTTATTCAAGAACTCACAAATGATGTCCCATAAAAATTAAGATCCAAACTCATGGTCCATTATATCTAGTATGTCTGTCAAACCACCAAGAGCTCTGGCTTTTACTCGATACCATAAGTGATGAAGTAAAAAGGAAGGCAAGGGTGGACTACTACAATCTTTGAAAGTGTAGTAGACTGAAAAGGAAAAACACATATTGGGAGGTTGAAAAAGGTTGCAGAAATTACAAAGGTAAAATAGAATAACATTGGAGAAGGATGTTGCAGACCACTCACAAGGAGATAGGTCGTGCTTATGAAAAAAAAAAACATAGGTATGTGCTGATGTAATCAATACTAATTAAATCATCAAAGGAGTAAGCTGGAGGTGATATAGATCACAAGAGTTACCAGGAGAAGGAACAGAGGTTATTGTGTTACATAATGCACAGCAAACATTTGTAGCCCCTCTTGGATAAAGAAGAATGCTTCGACAGCCATTACAGACAAGTTGACTCTGCATAGCTGCAAAGTTGAGGATCCAGGATTGCACATAAGTAAACATTAGAAGCTTCTAAACAATTTCAAGATGCATCGATGTGATTTTATGACAAAAACTGCATTGCCACCAACGTTTTAGATCAGGATATCAACATGGAATGGGAATGGCCCCTAACTTCCCAAACTTTTACACTTTATGCATAACAATAGAAATGAACTTCATGCGCACATATATGAAAACATCATAATTCATACTCGTATGTGGTTTTGTACTACTTGGCCTAGTAAAGAGAAGAACTACAAAAAAAAAAGCAAAACCTTCTCATGCGACATTAGTTTCCTAAGTCAAAAGGCCAAGTTTCTTTCACACTTAACATCAACAACCACAACCATCCGACTAAACCAGACACTGTCCTAAGGTGATGATCCTGAGGTACAGATAATAATGGGGTAAAAAACGCATTTTGGCCAGAAAAAGGACTGAAATATGTCCATCTTGCATCAACAGAGCAATTCACAAAATAGTCATTTGGTTTGTTTCAATAAGCGACGAAGAAATTAAACACTCTTGGAACGAGCAGCTAAAAACCGGCAGCAAAAACAAGTATAATGTGAATCCCAATGCAGCAAATTTCATGTCATATGCTCGGCTATACTCATAGTCCCATATCTTCGTGAGCTAGTTCATCCAGGAATCAGATCAGACTCGACCAATTCAAAAGACAATTTTTGTTAACGTTTCCTACTATGCCAGGCTTTCCCCAGCAAAACCCACAACCAATTGGCCCTCCCCTTATCATTGGACCACAAGCAGCGGCCCAACAGAGGCCGTATCGCCCGCCGCCTTCCTCCGCAACCTCTATTGGCCGTGATGGCGGCAAGATCCAAACTCACGCCCACAGCGGCTGATGCAGGCCGCTGCAGCCGCCATCGCGATCCCCTCCACGCCTCCGAAGCATGACTATGAACCCGAATTCCGAAACCTCGCGCGCGAGGAACCCCGGCGGCCTTCTCCAGAAACGACCCATCATCCAAAAATCAAACGACCCATCATCCTTTCACAAGCGAAAATTATCAAAATCCACGCAATCCCCATTTCCCAATGACAACCCAAAGACCCTTCGACTCGCGTTCGACAATTGCAACCGACGAATCAGGCCGAACGTCTCCGGCTTACCTATCGATAACAATTCGCGTCGCCTCGAGCCTCAGCGAACCAGCCTCCGAATCGAAGGGTCGAGGGTGCTCCGGACGCGGGCGGCGTCGGAGGTGCCGGAGAGGGGCGCCGGAGACGGCGGCTGCCGGCGGCGGGGCGCGGCGGCTGGGTTCTGAATTCCCTGGGGGGACGCTCGCTTGGCCCGATCGCGCCTGTGCCGTTCGCCTTGCGCGTTTTGGTTTTCGTCGCTTGATTAGATTGTTATTTGTTGATGCTTTGTTGTTGTTGTTGGACTTGGACAAAGGAGGAGGTTTTTATTTTTATTATTATTTTGTTTTTGCAAATGATGGGTTCGAGAATTTTTTGTGGGCTTTTTAATGGGCCTGGCCTGGTGGTGTTGGGCCAACACATCGGTTGGGTTCTGGTTTTGGGCTTACTAGCTTTTCCAAGGTCGGACTCGCCCTGGCTCTCGATCGAGCTCGGTTGGAGCTACTCAAGCGTCTTTGTTGAGTTCGAGCTCGCCAATACTCAACTCGAGAGATTGACGAGCGTAATCTGAAGAAGAAAAAATTAGACGCATAAATTCTTCATATTATATAGTTTGACCACACAAGTACAATTTCAAGAAAAATTATTCAAGCTTATTGGGCTTCGGTTTCGTAATAAATTATCGCTATCAAGTGAAGTTGAGATTAAGGATGAGTATGGTTTAGGCGGGCACTTCCCATTCTAGAACTGGAAACTGCCCACTAATGACCAATTCCGAAAAATTGAAATTGGGAATTGCCCATTGATTTCATAAATCCATTCGAGAATCAGACTACCAACCTGGTTCGGTTCCTAGTTGGGTCCATTGAATCGGTCCCATGGAAGTGCACTATTCGGCATGGCATTGTTTGATTTGATGCAAAACTAAAGTATCTATAGCTAATTTGATTTGGAAAACGTAAGAAAGTATGAGTAATTACATTCCACGTCATTAATACAAAAGAAAGTTTACATGAGTGGCATTAACACCATGGATTTTTTTAGATAATGAATAGTTATAATCCTCAAATCAAACGTAGTAAGATCACTTGTATAAAATTTCATGTTTACACTAGTGAGATATATTTTCTTATTCAAAGTTGAATTGGACCGATTGTGTCACATCCATAATTTAGTGGACTAAACTTAAAGTGACTAAGGTGCCTCCATCCTAGTCAAAGAAACAACCATTAAAATGTTCTTGGCCCCGTTCTTGGCACCATCTCTACATATCTCCTGAAGAGCTCATCCATCACCACCAAAATGCCTCCATCAAAGTGAAACTCTATCACCACCCGCACCATCTTCACTATTTTTCTGCTTGTGAGACGCAAGTAAGACTATAGGGTAAATGACAAATGCAAGGTAGTTCATGCCTAGAACTGGAAACCGGATTGGTACTCATCGGTTTCAATTTAAACTGAGAACTAGACTAGTTCCCATAAGAAACGCCTATTTTGGGCTGATCCGATCTAGTCTTGGGTAGTCCCAATGGTTCTTAGTTCCTTTGCACACTCCTAATCAAGATCAAGTATTCCAAGCCTTTTTTATTCAAGTTAAGCTCAACTGGGGATGTCAATACTAAGTTAAGTTTCAAGCACAAAATATGAGAGCTGAGTTGAGCTTAAAATTAGCGGAGTATCACCTCAACTTGACTGGATGATAGGGGTCAAGTGCCCCCTATCATCGATGTTCTATTTCCCACTCAGGAACTGAGACCGGACTAGTGCCCCTTAGAATTAGACTTGATTAGATGATCCATTCTGTCCAATTTTCGGTGTGGGCTAATGAAACCGTTGCATATTTAGTTTTCAAACTTTCATTAATAATTCGATTTCTTTAGATATTTCAAGCATTCTTGCTCATAAACGAAGCCGAACCAAGTGTCCTTTGCATGGCTGAAGCACGGCATGGAAGTATTTGACCCGAAAGATTTATACAAAAACTAATGTACAATGTTAAGTAGAGCATGATAGTAACACCATACGAGTTCTTACCTTAGGTCAAGCCAAGGTTATTCACATTTTAGCAGCATAAGAAACAAATTTCAAACCACAAAGAGACTTTGAATAGGCAAGTCCATCGGGAGCCCCATTAGCTTTAGCAAGTTCTCAGAAAAAACATAACACTCGGATATTTACCTTGATGAGATGCGATTGCAATAGGCCAAAGATAGAGTAAGATAGGAAGACAAGAGTCGAGCAGGAGGGATGTGAGTGACTTAGGCGAGAGTTTAGCGAGAGAGTGAGACCACAATAAGGAGGCAAGAGTAAGGTGAGCGAATTAGCGAGAACGTGACTAAGATTAGGGTTTTTGTTTAGATTTTTGAAAGATGGAGAGAGTGAGTCATGTGTCATGAGCCCATAGTTCATTGACCGCGGAATAGCACATGCGGCACTTGGTGAGCGGATAACACTAGGTTTGCCTTCCTTCTATAGTTGTTGTAAAGAATAATAGGGTGAATAGCTTCCTCGTATTAGATCATATCACGCCTAATTTAGCTTGGGCATTTAGTTCATCAAGTGAAATAACATTATCATTTTAGGAACAACAACTGATTTCTTAGGCATGAGAAAGTGACTAAGTTTAGGATTCATGTTCATATTTTTGAAAAGATGGAGAGAATGAGTCATATGTCACAAGCCAATAGTTCCTTGGCTGCAAAATAGCCTATATGGCACTTGGTGAGTGAATAACATCAAGCTAGCCTTCCTTCTATAGTTGTTTCAAAGAATAATATGACGAATAACTTCATTGTATTTAGCAATGAAACAAGTTATATGTTCATTGAAAATCCTAAAACTTGTCATAATAGTGTGATTAAGTCGTAAAATTTGCCAAAAATATAATTAAATCCTAAAACTTGTCAAATTAGTTCAATTGAGCATTTTCATTAACTCTGCTCAATTTGGCTAACAGAAAATACTAATGTGATTTTAAAAAAAAAATATATTATCTCTCTTACGTGGTGATGATGTGGCTAAATCATGAAGTATAACACTAAAACAATGCTGTTTTGGTCTAAAAAATAAGCTAAATTAAAAAAAAGAAAAGAAAAAAAAGTCGGGGGAGTAGGGTTGAAAGCCCTTGTTGCTGTTGCCACCGGCCCACTATCACTAGGAGGGACCGATGAGAGGGGGGGTGAGCCAGCATGGGTTGTTGGGCCTCGACCAAGGGCCATTGATCGTCATTGATAGAAGCAAAGGCCTTGTAGGTAGAGGTGTCCAAAACCCGACTCGACCCAACCTGAACACCACCCAAACACGAATCGAACATGAAACAAATTAAGTACATATTTCGAGTCTTAATATTATTTGGGTAATGATTATAAAACAAGTAAATAAATATGTTTTGGGTCGGGGTAGGGTCGAAACATTGTTCGGCCCCAAAACACGTTATTGAGCCAAAACAATGAAATAAATACATCCTCTCATCTAAAGCCAAACACATCAAACCCTAATTGATTCCAACTTCTCCTCCGATGACTGTGCCTTCTCCTTCTCATTGACTCCGCCACCGTCGATGATTGCGCCTTCTCGTCAACTTCGCCGTTGCCCTCTTCTTTGCTCCTCACATTCTAGGGTTTTGCTTTGCAGTAGGATCTTCGAAGGAGCTTCCGCAGCAGGTTTGGCATATGTAGCCACCGCTACGCTCCACCTGCGTCAACCCTCATCTCCCTTGAAAGCTTTTCTTGTAGCTTTTCTTCTCTCGAGGTGTGAACTCTCTCTCTCTCTCTCTCTCTCTCTCTCTCTCTGGTTTGGCTATTGGAACTTTGGAAATAGTGCTCAGATTCAGAGGTTCACTATTCAAGGGAGTGGTTGAGGCTCCCGACCAGTCAAACCTCTTTGTACGAGTTGTCTTTGTAATTGGTTGCTGCAAAATTGGGGAGGTTGACCAATTCCATTCCGTGCTCACATGAGGAAGACAATGAGGTTGCTGAGGACGCGGTGCGATTAGGCATTGGGTTAAGAAGAGGAGGAGGGTGGAAATCGAGCACAGAGAGAAGGGGAAGAGATTAAAGGATCCAGCATCATCTGGTGGTCTGTTTATATCTTACTCCTAGGTAGACGACAATAGGACAACTAATTTGAAAGAGAGATTCATGCTCATATGTTCTACCAGCTGAGAAATGGAATTCGACTTCTAACCTCACCCACTCACAGATTTTTTTGACTCTTTGTGCTCCCGCTTGAAATAGAAGAGAGAGAATGTTAGAGGCAAGGAATCTTGTGAAGGATCTTCAAGTTGGGTCATCATTGCTTCCGATTGCCATATCTTCAAAGTCTAGGTTATTAGACCCCTTCTAACATTAATCCCTTCTTGTTGCCGATTGATTGATTTATTCAATGGTTGATTCTTGGTGGGATTAGTGCATGTGCATTTTGGTGATTCAAGGTTTTGAGTCACTATTGTTCATCTGATTTTGGATGTTCGGTGTCTGCACACGAAGAAAATGAGATGAAACTAATTCAAGCTTTTGAGCTGATTTTTGGAGGGAAGCTTCATCTCTCTCCCCTCTTCACTTCTACCGAACAGTTTCGCAAATGAAGGTCTACATTCAGAGAAATCAACTACCTTAGATTCCGATTTTCTGCCCAGTTTCACCTCTAGTTTTTTGGCTGGTCTTCTACTCCATTTGGGAGTTCCTATGGGTGCTTTCGGTTGATTTTTGGAGGAAAGTCTCCCCTCACCTAGTCCTTCCTAACCTTCGAAAGGCTTCGATTGGATTGAGCTGGGTGTGGAGATCTGTTTGATCAAGGAGCTGCGCGCGCGAGTGGGTCTACGAGCGTCTGGAGCTGCTCGGCCTTGTCTTGCAGACTTGAGGGGAGCAAATTGGCTGTTCGGTTCTTCTTTGGTGATAGTTTCCTAGATTATTCTGGAACGGTCTCCACTGAATTCGATTCCCAGGTTAGTTCTCCCTCCTCCCTTGCGTTTATCGCTGATGCACTTGGTGTCTATTCGTTTTTGGTGCGGTTATGCTTAGTGTGTTCTGCTGCTGTTTTCTGAAGGTTGGTGGATTCGTTACCTTGCCTTCGATGTTCTGTTTTCTAGTTAATTGTGGGATACAGTCCAGCTGTTTGTAGAAATGTCTACAAAACCTGTTCTGGCCGCTAATGCTTCTTTAAGTCGATCTTCGGCTGTCAACTCTATGGGGCATCTGAAGCCCACTCTTGGCAATGCTATGCCGTCGGTTCAACCTTGTCTAGTTATGGCTTCCTCATCTGGTGAAGCTGATTCGAGGAGCAAGCTGAAAGGTCCGTAGGTGCTGCCCTCCAGGCCGCATCGCTTGAGAGGCAAAAGTCGCATGCGGTCGGCCTCCAAGCGCCCTGTGCAGCCTTCGGCTAGTCACCACGAAGCCCCAGCACGCTCTTGGGCAAATGTGACTCGGCTGGCGGTAAAAGGGTCCGACTTATCATTTGTTCCTCCTACATTTATGGATGGAGAGGCTGTGGTGAACCTTTCGGATGAAGCCCTTGATGCCATGGACCCGGAGTGGCATGATTGTTTGGTGGGTTATCAAGTTGGGAGGAGGAAACTCCTATTCGGTTTGATGGAGCAATCCTTGAGGAAGACTTGGGGCTCCAAGCTCGAAGAGATGTTCGCCAATGATCAAGGATTTCTCTTCCTCCAAATCTTGGACCCTGGGGTTAGGAGGAAAATCCTTGAAAATTGGCCGATGACCATCGCTAGAGTGCCGCTCATTCTAAGGCAATGGAAGTCTCTTATGGACCTCAAAAGAGAAGACCAATCCACCATCCCGGTTTGGATCCGTTTGCGAAACTTACCACTTGAATGCTGGACGGTGCCGGCAATGAGCGCCATTGCAAGTGTGGTGGGGAAGCCTCTCTATGTTGATCAGCGGACTAATCAAATGAAGATAGTATCCTTTGCAAGAATATGTGTCGAGATCACGGCGAATCAACCAAGAGTGGAGTCGGCCAAAGTCGTCTTGAAGGGAGTTTCTCGTACCATCGACATTCAATATGAATGGCTCTCAGCTGAGTGCCCGGATTGCAGAGCTTTTGGCCACAACTGTCGAGCCCCCCCACGCGAACAAAATGCTGATGGGCGCACCTCCAACCCAAGATAGTCAATTCGTCGCCCGGCCAGACCCGCCCCTGCTTCGTTGGCCGCCCCTTCCCATTCTGTTGTGGTTGAGTTGGATCCGTAAAAGACAACTGCTCCCCTTCCTATAGCTGATGCTTTCGGTTTAGTTGTGCCTAATGCCGTGGTCGAATCCGTCCCTCCTTAGTCCGCATTTGGCCCTGCTCAAGTCTAGTCCACTCCAATCCCGTTGCTGTCCATTCCCCTAGAGGCTGAGGATCTTCCGGTGGTGGGTGCTCCTCCTCAGCCCGCCCAGGAATAGCCTTGGAAGAAGGTCAAGGGCAGGAAGAAGAAAAATCACGTCCCCTTCGTGTGGGAGTCACCCAGTTCCTCCTACATTTATGGATGGACAGCCCTCTCGAGACAAAGCCCCGGCTGTTGATCCACCTCCGCCTGCAGCGGGTCCTTCTCCACCCGCTCCTATTCGAAAGACGGTAAGGGCCTGCATGTTTTCATTTTTTTTTTGTTTATGAACATAAAATTTGTTTTTTTGTTACCGGGAACAAAAAAAGAACAGAAACGCGTTTGTTTGCGTTTTTGTTCAAAATCATATTTTTTGTTCTCGGATCACAAAAAGAATAAAAATGAGAAATAAAAAAAAATTGTTTCTTGCTCGAGAAACACTTCTCTATTTTCTTCTTTTCTTCTTCTTTTTTCTTCTTCTTTTCTTTGGCCGGTCACCGGCCTTAGCCATGGCTGGCGACCGGCCGGCGACGCCGTCAAGGGCCGGCGACGCCGTCGTGGGTCGGCGACGCTCGGCCTCGTCGGATCTGGTGAGGCCGAGCCTCGTCGGCCCCGGCGACGCTCGGCCTCGCCGGATCAGGTGAGGCCAAGCTCGCCCAGCCACCGGCGAGGCTCGGCCTCACCGGATCCGGGCGAGCCCGAGCTCGCCCGCCAAGGTGAGCCCGAGCCTCGCCCAACCACGACGAGGCTTGGCCTCACCGGGGTCGGCAAGCCCTAGCCGAGGTCGCCGGCCCGTCGGCCGATCGCCGAGCCCGCGACCGGCCGAAAGAAGAAAAATAAAAATAAAGGAAAAAAGGAAAAATAAAATAAAAATATTAAAAATTAAAAGAAACAAAAAAGAATAAAATCTACCAAACGTGTTTCTATTCATTTTTTATTCTCGTAACAAATTTACCAAACACATCTTTTCGGTAAAAAATTGTTCCCAGGACAAAACACTTTTTTCTATTTCTATTCCCTAGAACAATTTTTGAACAAAAACATTACCAAACGCGCCCTAAGGGTATCCAGTGCTCCCCCCCAAGGTGATCATTTCTCTCACAGCAGACCCAACACAACTCCCAGTTCTCTCCTCCAACGTGGATCATGGATTGGAGTCGGAAGTCGCGGTTTCTTTTGCATCGTCGGACGAGGAGGATATAACATCCCCTGGTTCGCCTTTTCATCAGCAGCCTCATGCCACGACAACAGTGGAGACCATCCAAGTCGGCTTCTTACACTTGCCCCAGATTCGATACCGAATGAGTCCATTGGCGACTGTCGCAACCAATTTTTCGGGGTGTGAACCACCTAGGGTTTGGCTAATGGATTGTTAAGCCTAGACTTAACTCGGGCTCTCCCAAGCCCATATACCAATTCGCGACTTAGGTTTGAATTGTTAACATGCCATTGAATTTTAACTAGGAGTCGCCACTAATCTATTTTTGGTGAGTCGATTAGAAACCCAAGTAAAGTAACGGGAGTTTTACTTTACTTCTACGAACCAGAGATTTGGGTACGGGGACTTGGTTACGCTAGAATTTTTTAACGCCCTTTCGGTACCTTTCTTTTTATTTCGAAAAATGTTGGCAAGCAGTTTGAATCAATTTTAATTTACTTTCATAACATGTGAGGTGATCACACAGGTGCGCAAACCACCAATTTAACACCCAAGAAAGCAAATAAATAAAATGCAGGACTTACCTTATAGCAATGAAAGCATCTGCATGGTTAGTTTGGAATTCACATCAGCAATCCTAAATATGATTTCTAATTAACACGCAATTTCTTTTTTTGTTTTCACTTAATTAAGAGAATCATGCTTTATGCAATGCATGCCACTAATTTAACATGAAATGATATGACATGACGACATGACTTAGCTATATGATCTAAGTGATATGACATAAATAAGCATGTAGTCTATCCTGAAGCATGAGATGGGTTTATTCTAAAAAATAATTTTTTTTGTATTTTCCATGAGATTCGAAGTTAAAGAAATGCAACACTTAAACATGCAATCTAAATTAATCTAATGACGGGCAATTTCTAATTAAATGAACCTACCAAAAATTACTAAATGACGTGCATTGTATGAACCTAATTCTATATGACGTGCACATTTTTATTTTCCTAATAAGCATGCAATCTATCATAATATGCAATGACGTGCAAAGAATGCCCTAATTCTAATTTTTTCTTTTTTTATTATGAAATTCGAAATTAAAACTGCCAAATAATTAAACATGAAACTTAAATTAAACAAAAACTAACATCCTAAATGAATGCTTTTTTGGATTTTTTATTTAAGAAATTCGAAATAAATTTCCTGTCCTAAACATGCAACATAACCTTAAAACCAGTAATATCCTAACATGCATTTAACCTAACTCAAATAAATATTTTTGGGTTTTTCTTTTATGGGAGCAATCAAATAGAGGCATCAAGAAAGCATGGCACCAAATCAAGCAAGATATCATCCATGTCCATTTAATTTAGGGAAATAAATTGACGAATCGCATCTCGCGCATGAGATTAGATTGGCCAATTTTTAAATAAAATCACGAATCGTATCTCGAGCGTGAGATCGGATTGGTGATTTTTCCGTGCGATTGCGGGTCGTATTTCGAGCATGAAATCGGACCATCAATCATATGCACGTTGCGAAATTAGGAAGATTTCCTAATTTGAAAGGCCACTCGAAATTACGGACATCATAGCGTATCGGGAATTTCCATCACATGCATCAACGGATATTTCAAATGAGGAAATGAAATATTCGGAAATCAAATAGAACGAAATTTTTACCTAATCCGATATTGATTTCCAAATTTGGACCTTGCACAATTGGACCGGGATCGCAATCGGTGGGCAACAAGGTGGTGGATGACAACTAACAGTGGATCGTGGTGGCGATCTCTGCGGCAGACAGAGGTTCGGCTTGGACAGCAGCCGAGATGGTGGATTCACGGTGATGCCTCGATGATTTGAGACAAGTGATGGCTCACGAGGCGGTGGGGAGGTGCACGGCTAACTCCCGGCCTTACGACATAGACTTCTCGGCATGCCCGCAACACTAGGAACTTGCAAAGACAATTAGGAGACACCTTTCTTTGTTTTCTTTTTATATATATGCACCAAGATCTATGGTGGAGGATGATGACTAAGTGGAAACTCCCTTTGCTACATGTACCCTCCTCAAGGTCCAGACGGTGGGGAAATTTTGACTGCTTCGCTCGCTGGATTCGGATGAAATTCAATGGGAAATCTGGGTCTCGCTAAGCGGTGCCCGGACTTTCTTTGGAAGTTGCTCACCGACACCGGAATTGCTGGAGATTTCGGTTTCGCTGCAAGGACTAACAAACCAAGCCAAAAATCACCACTCGCTTCGTCTCTCGGGGTATCGAGTTCCCTTGTATTGATTTTCTGTTGACCTACAAAGAGAAAAAGAAGCAAGAAACTTTTTCCCCTTTTTTTTACGTCTCCTCCCAATCGTGGCTATCATTTTCTATATCGTGGGATTCAACCAACATTAGAATATTTCAAGGAATGGCAACAGAATATATGGGAACCAAATTAACCGAAATTCTTTTTTGATGTCACGCGTTTCCGAATTTGGACTTGTCGGACGGCGGGAGTGGGGATGGTCACCGTGGCTTGCAAATCACACTCGGGATCATCGAGAGCGGAGTCAATTCATGTGCGGTGGAATCCTTTCTTCAAATGTGTGGATGTGTTCTCTCGCTTCTTTGATCGCACACATCTTTATAAATTTTTTAATGTACCCACCGCCACATGTTGCTTGGATGAGCATCAAGGTGGAGCAAATTGTAGGATTGAACTGCTGGGATTCATGGCTCACGGATGCTTCATCAGAGGGGATCACGACGCAGCTGAGGATGCTAGTGCAGCAGCTCGTCCCGATGGTGGTCTCGCAATGTGGGGCAGCGTTGCGAGCATGAGAGCGCGGCGATGTGGCCGGCGGGACTCACGTGGCAAGGGAATCTCGACCAAGCTTGGTGAAGCACTCTATCTCTCTCTTATCTCACGGTGTGTCTCGTGTATTCAGAATTGCCCCCCCCCTCAATGTGGCCATATGTATCAATATGTCTGGCCTCCCCGTTGCTTGTCTATAGATGGTCCTTTTATAGTTAAGAATAACCTAGGCTTTCAAGGAAAGAGAATAAATCTACATATTATGTTTTAGTTCTTTCCTATTCTTGTGATTTTTTTCTGTGACCATGCCAGTGAAGAAGAAATTCCACTTTCCCCTTTTTGTTTTGAATATATCCTCCCCCTTGGTGTGAAGATACGAAAAAAACAATCTACCGATCCTTTTGCTTATTCACTTCCCGCAATAGCCCTTTTTCAACCGTAGAAAGAATAAATTTCAGCAAAACCTTTCCGGTTTCTCTCCATCTATGTTTGCCGATCACCTCACTAGCAATCCCCCTCATTTCGTGTCCATCGAATCAACCAAATATCTCCAGGATTTTCACTTCCTTTCTCTTCTTTGACGGATAAATTGGTCAACTTTTGGACTTTACTCAAGCAAATGCGTGAGTGGGCAAGGAACCCACAATTGCGGATTTCCGTAGTCGAATCCCATGAGGACCATTCTCATATCAGGCCAATTCTAACGTGGGTGCAGTGAATTGATGATAACCCTTCGAACATCTATATGCAATTGACTAATATTTTTTGTTTAGGGGCTAAAGTTTAGTCCCTAACTTTTATGTATAAAATAAATGATCGGATCGCCAAAATTTAGGTGTCAACAGCGACGTGTTGGACCCCCTCGCCGCAAGCTTCAAAAGCCGAGGTAAGCCTTGCCTCCTTAGTCTTCTTGTATAGTGTAGTTTGTTCTTAGTTTCATTATGTATTTCGGCTTTTGAAATATTCGTGGTCTTATGGATCCTTTGAGGAGAGCCGAGGTTCGTAAATTGGTTCTTTCAAATGGTCTTTGTTTGGTCGGGCTTTTAGAAACTAAAGTCCCGGATTATCTATTTCGTTCTTTATCATCTGGTCTATTGTCGGGGTGGATTTGGTTTGCCAACTATGGTTCGTCTCCAGGGGGCAGAATTTGGGTTGGTTGAGACACTTCGCTGGTTAATTTTGAGGTGATAGTTCCAATGATCAGGTCATCCATGGCAGAGTTAGGCTTCTGTCATCGGGTCTTTGTTGATGCACCTCAGTTGTCTATGCACAACACTCTTTTATTTTTAGAAGGCCCTTATGGGCGGACTTGATCAGGATGAGCTCTTGCATCTACAACCTTCTATGGATGGTTGCTGGTGACTTCAATGCTATTAGAGACTCCTCTGACAGATTTGGCGGTACTAATGCCTAGCCTCCCTCCTTTGAGGATTTTAATCATTGCTTGCATCAGTCGGAGCTTGAAGATTTGAGATATGTGGGCCTTCGGTTTACCTAGTCGACGTCTTCGGGGGCCAATCGGAAAGCGAGAAAGATTGACCGGGTGCTAGTTAACGCTATTTGGAGTTTGCATTTCTCTTACTCTAAAGCGTCGTTTCTGACACCTAGTATTTCTGACCACTCTCCGATGTTGGTCAAAGTGATTCAACCGGTTTTGTGAAGGAAGCCTTTCAAGTTCTTTAATTTCTAGATGGAGCACCCTTCATTTCATGACATTGTCACCTAGATGTGGGAGGCTCAGGGGGAAGGTGTTCCCATTTTTAGATTGGTTACTAAATTAAAAGCATTGAAGAGACGACTCAAGCAACTAAATAGAGATTCATTCTCTAACTTGTCTAAGAGGGTTGCCCAATCCAGGAATGCTCTAAAGTTAGCACAAGAGGACCTACAACAGGATCCGACCAACATCCTCCTAGCGGAGCTAGAGAAGGGGCACCGTAAGTCCTTTGTGGAGTTGAGGAATCAAGAGGAGGCATTCTTTAGACAGAAATCCAGGATCCGCTAGTTGGAGAATGGTGACAAGAACACCAAGTACTTTCACCATTCAGTGACTGCGAGGCAACTGAAGTATAGAATAATCTCGGTCCTTGATAGAAATGAGAATCTTGTCAGCGAGCCGAACCTTGTTCAGGAGACATTCGTTTCTCACTTCAAAGAGCTGTTTGCCTTGCGATCTCTCCCTCCTAGGCCGGCCTTGGAGGACTTACAGCGAGCTATCCGGTGTTCGCTCTCTAAAGCTCAGGTTGCTTCGCTCGCCCATCCATTCTCGGAGATGGAGATTCAGGATACCTTATTCTCTCTAGCCAGAGGAAAGGCTCTAGGGCCAGATGGGTATGGCGTTGAGTTCTTCAAGAGTAACTGAGACCTTGTTGGGTCGTTGGTCATGGATGTAGTGAAGGACTTCTTTGTCACGGGGAGACTTTTGAGAGAGATTAATGCCACAATCCTGGTGTTGATTCCCAAGGTGCCTAATGCGATATCAGTAAATGATTATAGACCTATTGCTTGCTGCAACATGATCTACAAATGTTTTACCAAGGTTTTAGCCAATTGTGTCGTAACTGTTCTTCAGGATACCATTAACCCTTCTCGAAACACCTTCGTTAAGGATCGCCGAATCAGGGATAATATTCTTCTAGCCTAGGAGTTGTTCGTAGGGTTTCATTGTCAGCTGTATACCCTTAAATGTGCTGTGAAAGTGGACTTTCAAAAAGCGTATGACATGGTAGATTGGGACTTTCTTGAGATGGTTCTCCGGGCTTTTCACTTCCCGGACCACTTCATTCGGATTATCATGGTATGTGTGTGCACACCTATGTTTTCTATTTCATTGAATGGAGATCTCCATGGATTCTTCCTTAGCAACCGTGGCCTTTAACAGGGGGACCCTATGTCCCCTTATCTGTTTACCTTGGTGATGGAAGTCTTCTCAGGGATCCTCACTTTCTATGCAGAGCTACTTGGCTTCAACTTCTCCTGGAGGTGCAAGGCCACTCGGTTATCTCATCTATTCTTTGTGGATGATGTGTTTCTATTTTGCCGAGTGGATATGGCCTTCGTCAGGCTTCTTAAAGGCGAGCTTGATACATTCTTGACTTGGAGTGGTTTGATACCAAACAACAGCAAAAGTGAGGTGTTCCTCGCGGGTGGCTCGGATGAATTGAGGACTCAAATCAAGGATGCCCTTGGATTTGTTGAAGGAAAGCTACCGATGTGCTATCTAGGAGCCCTTATCATCTCCTTGAGGCTCGGCAAGGTGGATTGCGTTGTCTTGGTCAATCTCATTACGACGAGGGTGCAATCCTGGACTCATCGCTTTCTCTCATTTGCTGGAAGAGTTCAACTTATAAGGTCAGTGCTCCATGCGATTCAGGCTTATTGGGCTAGTGTGTTTATTATTCCTGTCCCAGTCTTAGATCGTATAGAGCAGGTCCTTAGACAGTTCCTGTGAAAGGGGCCTGGCCTTGGTAAGGGAGGTGCCAAGATATCCTGGGAGGATGTATGTCTCCCTAGGGAGAAAGGTGGTCTTGGGATTCGTAGACTACGAGAGTACAACAAAGCGATTATGCTTAAACATATTTGGACCCTCTTCATTGACAAAGAGTCCTTGTGGTGCAAGTGGATTCACTCTACTTTTCTGAGAGGGAAGAACTTCTTAATGGTTAAGGCTCCGGCCTGCTGCTCTTAGGCTTGGAGGAGAATCCTACACCTGAGACCCGAGGTTCGACTCAATTTCCGCTGGAGGATTGGTGATGGGCGGAGGGTCTCCCTCTGGTTTGATCATTGGCACCAAAGTGGGCTGTTGGATCTAATTTGCTCAGAGCAAACTATCTTAGAGCCGGGGCTTCCTAGGTGTGCAGCCGTTGCGGACCTTTTCTCTAAGCCAGGTTGAGCCTTTAGGATGGTGATGGACTCATGGGGCCAGCTCCCTATTCTTCTCCTTGAGGTTTCAGATAGATTCGTGTGGAGTGTCGATCCGTCTGGTCTCTTCTCGGTGGCTTTTGCATGGCATTGGAAAGCGAGAGTGGATTGGTCATCCTTTATATGGAACAAAACTATCACTCCGATGTACCAATTCAATCTATGGCTGATCATTAAGAACCGTCTTCCGACACAAGCTTTTCTTATGTCCTATGGGAGGATCGGGAGGGAAGTTTGTGCCTTCTGCAAGCTCACGTTGGATTCTATTGACCATCTCTTCTTCGGCTGTGGTATTACTTCGAGTATGGCTTATTTTTGGGTGGCCAAGGGCAATCTCCCGTGGAGAAACGGGTCTTAGGTGGAAAATCTTCAGTGGGCAATGAAATTTCTATCAGGTAAGGACTTCTATCATGCTATAGGGCGCTTCTCTTTTGCTGCACTCTGCCACCTTATTTGGAGGTATAGGAACGACATTCTCTTCAGAGGTCATCCAGTGGTGCCTGTGGTTGTCAAGAAGCATCTCATTAAAGTGGTCAAGGACAAAGCCTTAACCTTTAGAAGCGTCGAAGATTGCCCGAGAAATAGAAGGCTTCAACGGAATTGGGGGCTCAACCCTTCTATTTTCTCTTCTCCTACGCCGACCGCCTAGTATCTCCTTCAGTGTGTATTGCGGCCGCCTCCCTGTTTTTTGCGCCTTCCTCGGCGGCCTTGCCTCGGATCTTCGGGTTCTCCTTATTGTTGTTCCTTGGTTGGTGTTGTTCTCTTTGTTTCCCCGACCCTGTGTGGCTGTCTTGTCTTTGTTTTCGGCCGTCTGTGTTGGCCAGCTTGCTTTGACCGCTATGCGGTGTTCTTTTGCATTAGGCGCCCTTTCACTCCTTTTGACGTTGTGTCTCTTTGAGTGAAAGTTTTGTGGTGCCTAATCTTCTGTAATTATTTGTTCTTTGCTCAATATATCATTACCTTTACCCCAAAAAAAAAAAAAAAAACTAATTCGAGCTTTTTTGCATGTTCAATAAAGCATGTTTAGTTGTCCTGTTATATTTATTAGCTTGCCATTCCTATTAGGCGCAAAGATCTATTAAGTTATTCTCTTCCCCCAGTTTGCTATGGTGTAATGAGATAACTATAGCAGCTTTTCATTAGGTTTCGTGTCAATGGTGGTGAATTTTCCTTATGTTATCTGAGCAGTCGTAGAGCATGTATAACAGGATTATCAGGATTTATGAGCTTATTACAAGTTTAGGTTGATTTTATCACCCTATCTAGGTAGCGTGGAAATTGACTACAAAGTTCTCAGAACTAATGTGTACTAAATTCAGGTTAAATGGAAAGATTACCTTGATTGATGAGGTTCTACTTCCACAGCTATTTCTTTCTTGTTCTCGATTCTTGAAGCACCTTGAGGGGTGATGATAAGTGGAAAGATGAACAATCTCCTGTGAACCATTTGTTTATACCTATGATTTAAAGTAGCATTTTCTCCACGAGTATGTGGAAATTCCTTCTCATAAGATTCTCCAAGGATGTATAGTGAAATGGTGAGTCTGCTTAGTCATCATATTGGTTTTTTTCCCTTTTACTTTATCACCTGCAGCATCTATGGCATCCATCAAAATTGATGTTAGATCTTCAAGTTCATGAATTTTGTGCTCTTTGCATGTTTTTGTTTTAGGTTTCTATTTTTCTTTCATGCTGATTTTGTTGTTGGGTCTTTGAAGATTTTCTAAGTTGATATTATCGAGGGCAAAATGATAAAAATTGTGTTGAATCAGAGGTAAAAATTGACCATGTGTTTCAATCTTGCAAGAAAATGGTAATGCTTGTAATCTGCAACAAATGATGGTCTTTGTTCCACCTCTATTCTTCTAAACTATTGCATGCTAAAGCTCAACCCATGATTTCACACACTCATTGATGAGATTTTCCATTCTATCATTATTTAGCAATTGTAGCAATTTCTCTGACATGTAATTGGGTTGTATGCTTGAATACTTCATACTCCAATGGTACTATTTTTTTATGCCTGCCTAATGTTGATTAAGGATCTAGCTTATTATAAATTATTGAAATAATAATTTGTAAGCTCTAAGTGTTATAAATAGAAGGATTGCTAGGTGTCTTTAGCAGGTGGTTCTAATGTCACAAACAAAATGAGGAGATCTACAATGTGGGGACTTTTTAAAGAGATTCCTGGTCAAGAAAAGATTGAGTTGTGCTAGTAGTCAAGGGACTAACTCAATGCATCATCATCTAGCTAGATGTAAGGAATATCTATATGCAGATGTCGAAAAAAGGCAAAAAAGTGCCTCGAGTCAAGTTGTTGGGGGTAGTAGTTTATCAAGTCCTTGGAAATTTAATCAAGATGCTAGTAGAAAAGAATTAGCGATCATGTTTATTCTTAATAAGTTGCCTTTTAAGTTGGTAATGCATGAGGGATTTCATCGATTTGTGAATAGAATCTAGCCAAAATTCTTAATCTCGTCATGCAACACATTGAGATATGATTGTTATGATTTATACATTGAGGAAAGAAGTAAATCGAAGAAATATTTCTCCGAGACATCTCCTAAAGTATCTCTAACAACCGACACATGGACATCTTGTCAAAACTTAAGTTATGTGTGTCTGACTGCTCATTTTGTTGATGTCGATTGGAAATTGCAGAAGAAGATATTAGTTTTTTGTCAAATCTTAGGTCATTCTGCTGAGATAATAGAAAAAATAATTGAGAAATGTTTGATTGATTGGGGGATCCATAGTGTTTTTTCTATCACTATAAATAAAGCTAGCTAGAATGACTTGAGAGTTCAATACCTGAAAAAGATACTTAGTTCTTGGAACTCTCTATTATTGAGAGGAGAGTTACTCCATGTGAGGTGTTATGCCCATATATTAAGTTTGATTGCTGGAAATGGGTTAAAAGACATAAACGATTCAATTGCTAGAATACGTTCAACCATACGTTATGTGAGATATTCCCCTAGTAGGCTAAGAAAATTCAAAGGTTTTGTTGAGTTAGAGAATATTGAGTTGAAAAGTCTTGTATGTTTGGATCTGGAAACTCGTTAGAACTCAACATACATGGTGTTGGAATCAACTTTGATGTCTGAACGAGCTTTTAGCAATATGGAACTTTGGAATAGCAAATATGCCCAAGAGCTTTCCAAGGGGACAGGGTTGCCTACTAATGAGGATTGGAATTTTGCATGTCACTTTCTCCTTTTTTGAAGTTGTTCTTTGATACAATTATAAAAGTTTCAGGTTCTTATGTCACTAGTAATAATATGGTGAAGGACGTATATGAGATTTATACAATGATTGAGAGATATTGTGGAAATGAGGACCAAAGTTTGTGAGAAATGACTCAAAGAATGAAAACGACATTTCGTAAGTATTTTGACAACGTGAACAACATAAATCTCACTTTATTCATTGCTTACATACTTGAACTGCAACATAAGTGGGATTATGTAAAGTGGATGACTAGTCATGTTTATGAAAGCAAGAAGGCAGAAACTTTACAAGAAAAAGTAATAACATCTCCGATATTATTGTTTGAGCAATATCGAATGGGTGTATGTCCTCAAAGCAACTTGAGGCTAAAGAGTACAAGGATGTAAACATGTCAAGGTCTCCAGTGGTTGGTGCTGATGTTATGATTGAAATGTATTTTAGCCAAACCGGACAATAGCATTTGTATGAAAAATCTGAACTGAACAAGTACTTTGAGAAAGCATATAAATGTTATAACTCTGAATTTCATATCTTAAGTTGGTGGAAAGGAAATTCATCGAAATATCCTATACTTTCTACCGTTGCTCAAGATATCTTGGTTGTGTCCATCTTAACTGTAGCATCGGAGGCGGCATTTAGCATAGAAGGTCGTGTGCTCAATGTGTTATGTAATTCCTTGACCCCAACTATGGTAGAGTCTCTCATGTGCTCAAGATTGGTTATGATTCGTGCTACTTTTCCGTTCGATTGAAGAGGACTTAGAAGACCTCGAAATCTTTGAGTCAAGTGAGACAATATGGTTGTAGAATATTTATACATTTCTTTATTTTAATGCATATGTTAGTTCTCATTTTCGTCATGAATTTATTGTAGAGTTGCCAAATACGACCACGGAGTCAAACTCAATATTGACTTCTCTCAATGATTGACATATTAGAGGTTAGTATTTTATAATATGCAACTTGTGTAAATTCTATTTCTCTTTTTGCACTCCTAACAATATCTTCAGGTTCTCAGATTTTTCAATTTTGTGCTAAATTCGTATACAAGCATTGTTGGCTTCCCTGCTCACCAAGCACATAGATTCTTTGATTTCTGAAGGACCCTTGGTGGTGCCTCTTGATTGCAAATGGATATGGCACTGTCATAGGCTTAACCTCATTTGTTGCAGAAAACAAAACACTAACAAACTTTATAGTCTAAGGACATGAGTACTAATTCTTCTTACCAAATTTCTTGCATTGGAAATTATATTTGCTTGTTTGAGAGCATATCCAATGTTTGTATGCTTCATTCTTGTTTGGAATTTTACCTCTTTCTTTGATATAAGTTAAATGGCCTTTTACTTCAAAAAAATTATATTGGAGAAAAGGGAGGGGAAAAGAAAAGAAAAAGAAGAAGAAGAGGAAAACCCAAAAACCCGACATGACCTTTTTTATTCGACTTGACTTGACCCATTGACACCCCTACCTATAGGGACTCATTAGACCTGGTCAAGGGTCATCGACTTCTGGTGCCCAGTGACCCTTGCCTGGCATTCCCATCCTCACCAGTCCCTCCTGATGATGGCGGGGTGGTAGCAATGAGGGCTTGCAGCCCTCTCCATTAGACTTCTATGTTGTTTTAGTAAAAAAATAGCTTATTTTTAAAATTTATTTAAAACTAAGTGTGTATAAAAATATTAAAAAGAACCACGTCAGTATTTTCAATTAGTCAAATTGAACGAAGTCAACAAAAGGATTTAATGAACCAATTTGATAAGTTTAGGACCCCTAGTGAACATATCCAAGAAAAAAGAGTATAATTGTCAAAAATAAATTAAATGGAAACTAGCATTGTCAAGCTATAAACCTAAACAAGTTAATCTTCAAACATGAATATAAAATACATCTACATAGCCAATATAATATATGAGCCATACATTGAGTCGTTTTATGGAAGTAATCACAATTATATTCAACCGCTTATTCTAAACGAAATTATATCAGCATTAGTTACGAAAAATAAGATAAGATTAAATTGAAAAAAAACAAGGGCGCCCAGTAAAATAGAATATTATCATTTACAATTAACTAATTTTACAATGAAAATGAATGTCCCCAAAAAGAATTTTCCACCTTTTTGCATTGGCATGCACTTCCTTCTTTAATCGACTAATTCTTGAGTTAAATAACTAATATGTTTTTTATAAAGTAAATCATAATAATTTCAATAAAGTCTTCCTTTTTGCAAAATATGCACAATCAAGTTCTACTCAAGTCAAGTTAGATATTCCAACAAAAAAAAGAGAGTCAAGTTAGATGCAAATTGCTCGTGCTTTATCTGTCCACTACTCAAGTTGAGTTGGAGTAGCTTGTCAAATCGAGTTCAAGCATGAAGACACTTGACTTGATTGGCTTGAAAGCTCAATCAAGAACACCATCTTTATATAATTTTCTTTGTTTATAGGTGATAGACAATATTATATATTATAATATTCCTTTTTACTATTTTATTTTAGCATAAAAGCCATAAAAAATCACGGACTTTATTTAATGTGACACATTTATCACAATTTTTTTGACAAAATAATCCAAAATTTATATTTATGTGACATATTTATTTCAAACTTATTTTTGTGATATTAAAAATCCCAAATTTTTATCTATGCAATACATCTTCCCCAAAAAATTTTGTCATGGAAAAAAGTTTGGGAGAGATAAATGTGTCACATAAATAAAAATTTAGGATTTTTGATGTGATAAAAAAAAGTTTAGGATAAATGTAACATAATGAGCAAAATTTATAAAAATGATTTAGGATAAATTTGTTATTTTGGACAAAGTTTAAGTTTTTTTGTGACATTTTTCCTTATTTTTATCTTCAACCTTTAATATTTTTTAAAATGGCGAGTGTGAATGTTTCATGCTGAGTGGGAGTCCGATCGTGCTACGAAAGTTCAAGTATATTGAGTTTTATAAACCAAAAAACAAGTCGACTTCTAGCCGACAAGGATCTCGAGGGTAAAACGGTCATTCGAAAATTCGAAATCCGTTCGAAAAATCACGCGGAATTTCATTCGCCACGAGCAACTTTTTCAAACCACCCCGCCGGCCGGGAACCTGCCATGTCATCGATCCGCGTCACTCCACACCTGCCTTAACGCCGTCCGTTTCAAGGCCCATCTACGGTCCGCGATCGCCTAAACCCTCCGACGCGGATCGACGCTGTCGTCCGTCGATGGCTCCCGATCCAACGGCCGCGGAACCCACCTCGAGAAACACAAAAAGAGAAACTCGTAATCTCTCCGCCCCCTTATAAAACGCCGGCAGCGCCCCCGTTTCGGCAGAACAGTTTTCCCGTTCGAGAAACGTAAATTTTCTTTCTTGCTTTCCTTTGAATTTTCCCTCACTTTCTCGAGAAAAAACAAGAAGAAGGAGAAGAAGATGTCGGGCCGCGGTAAGGGAGGCAAGGGGCTGGGCAAGGGCGGGGCGAAGCGCCATCGCAAGGTCCTCCGCGACAACATCCAGGGCATCACCAAGCCGGCCATCCGCCGTCTCGCCCGCCGTGGCGGCGTGAAGCGTATCAGCGGCCTGATCTACGAGGAGACCCGCGGCGTCCTCAAGATCTTCCTCGAGAACGTCATCCGCGACGCCGTCACCTACACCGAGCACGCCCGCCGCAAGACCGTCACCGCCATGGACGTCGTCTACGCCCTCAAGAGGCAGGGCAGGACCCTGTACGGCTTCGGCGGCTAGGGTTCCGGTTCCGGTTCCGATTCCGCAGCTAGGGTTTCGCTAGGCGAGCGTGTTGGGATTTCTTGGGGCTGTATATGGAAGCGTAGGGTTTTCTTGCCTTGTTGTCTTTAGGTGGTTTTTAGCTTGTTGGGTCCGTCATTGTGAAGCGAGATTGGGCGAGTCAAGTAGATTTGATGCTCCTCCTCGTCTAGATTGTGTTTTTCTTTCGATTTTCAGTGGAATTAATGAAATTAGTTTCCCAATCTCTCGACCCATTTCATTTGGACGCATTTTAGCTTCTTTCCGGGGGTGAAGATTCAATCTTTTTCTAGTTTTTTGGGGGTTATCTTGAGCCTTCAGATCTGAAATTGAAAAATTCGAACTGAGGGTGTGCGAGGTTCTGGAGATAGAGAAGCGGGATGATTTGGGAGATGCGTGTGAATGGCGAGGCGTGTTCGTCCAGCTAAAATTGATCTTGGTTAAAATTGATTCAGCTCCAGAGGATTAGTAAACGGTTTTTATTTTACGTTCCCATTTGAAATGAGAGAAATTTAAGCTTTAGGCTATGCTTTTTCACGGATTGGGTGCGATTGATTTGTAAAGCAGGTTAATTTGAACTTCAAACCGCTGAAGGTGCAAGTAAAAATGTCAAATGTTTAAAGAGTACCCATTCGAATAACAAACTCAGCGTTGAAAGACAACTCCAATTAAGTCTTTAGACATAACCCCGATGGTCGGCTGGCTCGATTTCAGGCTGGTTCTAGGTTCGTTTCCGCGCCTTGAAACCGATCATTCCTAAGAATCAAGAAAGCAAGAAAGACCAAGAATTGAGAGATCGTTAGAGATGGATATGCCAGTCAGATGGCCTGCCCATCAAGTGGGGTTCGGACCATTTGTAGTTAAGGGTTAGGCTGGGCTGAGCCCAAATTGAATGTCAACAGTGCTTTTGGCGGAGTCTGGGTTTCGGCGTTTAATCTCATTGCCGAGTCGCCGACCACGACTTCCGCCACTTCGGCATTTTGTCATGTATTCGGCATTGGCAAAGTCCAAAGTTTCACCATTGCCTGTTTCCCAAGGCATAGAAATTTCGACGTAATTCAAGAAAGCTGCATACTTGCTTGGATTGAAAACCTAACTATATGTTCATAGCACAGAATCTTTAAAGATTAGTATTTTGAAAAATTTTAAACTGGCATGTCTCCCAAATTAATTTTTTTAATTATAAAAAATTTCAAGTAGATATATATATATATATATAAATTTATCAAAAAATTTATTTTTTTTTTTTGAATACAATCTAAATTAATATATTCGTGACAAACTTATCCTTTGTTAATTTTTGTTAAATTTGATAAATGCCGTAGAATCACAAATTTTATACTTTTAAAGTCCAAACTGATATATCTATTAATTGTTATGTGTTATATAATTTAGTAATTTGCCTGTAAAATTTAATGAAAATTAATAGAAGGTAAATTTGTTATAAGTGAATCATTTTGGGAATTTTTTGTGGTCAACAAATTTATTTGATGTAAAATTGTCACATGCATATTAATTTATGGTTTTTAATAATATTAACCCTATTTTTAATGGCATTGTTTAATTTTTTTCTTAATCTTTAATTAGAAACAAGATGATGTGGACAGTATAATTTGCCTAGAATATATCTAAAGTTGTGCATTCAAACATAAGTCGCCGTGTTTCAAATATGTTCCTTGACGCGAAACGTTAGCAAGATGAGTGTATGAAAGCGTCGAGACATCTGAGATAGTGCAACGAAAGCGTGGATCACTAGTTAAAATAATGTTGAGCTTCGTCTCGTTGTCGAAGAGACATGAATTCATTGATGGCAACAAGAGATTTGGAGGAGGAGGCCTCTAGATTTGACGGCCCCTCCTCCTTGACGATAATGGCTAGATCTCGGCGAGGTTTCGATGGAAGCGGGCACAATCTGACAAATTAAATTAGATTATGAGAGCAGAGTTTTCCTCATTCGTGGAGGTGGATCTTGCTCATGCGATAAGGCATTTCAGATGCGACTCCACGGTCCACGTCTTTGCACATTGAAGGAAGTTTGAGGAAATGGATTTTAAGGCAGGAAGTAACCTCAACTGGAGTTTGGAATTGAACCTTGAGCAACTTTTTAGAATTAGTATTATAGTTATAGGTCTATCATTCTTTTCATATCAAAAGTTATGAATGACTAATCGAAGGATGCGCGATCTCTATTTTTTGAATTCACCGTTTGAACCCATCACCAAAAACCCATACGTGACAACTAAATGACATCATTGCAAGAGAGAATGTTTCATTGAATCTTTGCTTGATTCTGGATTTGAAAAGAAAGATGGCACCTAATTAATGGCCTCCAACTTTGCTTCCTCTAACCGAGTTGTTATCCCTTGAGTGAGCTTGTTTTGTAACACGTCAAACAAAGCTTGATTCTATTCTTTTATTTTTCGGAACAAAAAAAGAATAAAAATCTGTTTATTAACATTTTTGTGATCGAGACCATATTTGGAATTAAATCAAGAAGTAAAAAAAAATTGTTTTTTTATTTTTAGGAAGAACTTTAGAATCAAGCCAAACCATTTTTTTTTCTTTTTTTCCTTCCTTTTCTCTTATTCTTCTTCTAATCAGTCACCATTGATCGGCTAAACGAGATCTAATGACCTTGCCCAACTGGTGTGAGATCGGCCTCGCCTCGGCTTGGCGAGGCCAAGCCTCACAATAGCTAGGCTAGGCTCAGCCTCGCCAAATTTGGCTGAGTTTGAGCCTTGCCGATGGGTGGGTGAGGCTCGCCTCACCTAGCCATCGATGAGGCTCGACCTTGCCAGCTCTAGCCGGTCAACGGTCATCACAGTGGTCGGTATGGTTGGCTAGGGAAAGAAGAAGAGGAGAAGAAAAAAGAAAAAAAAAAGAGAAAAAATTATTAAAAAAAAAATGTAACTTACAAAAAATTTTAAGGGTTGTATAGATCGCATTTCTATTTCAGAAATATAAATTTTGGATAATTATCAAAAACCTTCAAATGTTTAAAAATTCATTTAGGAAACGAAATAAATAAAAAAATCATTGTTTCTAATGATATGTTGTTTCATGCAATAAGAATATAGAATCCACATCGAGCTTCTTACAAGAAATTGATGTTAGGAAGGAAACGGACCTTCTTCGACAAGTTGTATTCCGCTCTAGCCTTCCAAGTCAAAATCCTCACTCGAATGTCTCCTAATTTAGAAGATAGAGTAATTAAAATTCCATCATTAGTAAGGGGAGAATTGTCCAAAAAGTTCTAAACCTATTGCACTTTTGCCAATTTAGTTCTAAACCTTTTAACTTTGCCAATTGAGTCCTAAACCTTTTCATTTTTTGCCGATTAAGTCCATCCGGCTAATTTTGGCCGGAAAATGCTGACGTGGATGCCGGTGGTGCCACGTAAGACTGCCAGTGCTGACGTGGACAATTTTTAATAATATTTTAATATTTTCGAATTTTTTTGAATTTTTTTATTTTTATTTTTATATTTTCTGTTTTCCCCCTTTTTCTTTTCTTTTTTTCTTTTTGGCTTTTTCCTGGCCGGCCACCGATGGCGACGGCCACCACCGGCCACATCCGACCGGGCGACCAGGAGCACCGGCATCCGGCCGGGCGAGGAGGAGCACCGGCGAGGGCTCGGCGAGGGTCGCTTGGGCAAGGCCGACCCTCCCCCGGCAAGGGTGGTCTCGCCGGGCGTCGGCCGAGCAATGGCGACGCCGGGCAAGGCCGCCTCGGCCCGGCGAGGGCCGGCCTCGCCCAGATCCGGCAGGGAAGCCCTCGCGAGGCTCGCCCTCGCCCGGGCGAGCGTCGACCTCACCCAAACTAGATCTGGCGAGGCCGACCCTCGCCCCCCCGGCGGGCGTCGGCCTGTGGCCGGGAGCGAGGCCGACGCTCGCCCGGGCGAGGGTGAGCCCCGAGGGCTCCCCTCGCCAGATCTAGCGAGGCCGGCCCTCACCGGGGCCAAGGCGGCCTCGCCCGGCATCGCCGTCGCTCGGCCGACGCCCGGCGAGGCCACCCTCGCCTGGGGGAGGGTCGGCCTCGCCCAGGCAACCCTCGCCGGGCCGGTGCTCGGGCGAGGGCTTCCCTCACCCTCGCCGGTGCTCCTCCTCGCCGGCCGGCTGTGGCCGATGGCCGGCCGTCGCCCGGGCCGATGGCCGGCCACCGAAAAGGCCAAGGAAAAAGCCAAAAAAAAAAAGAAAAAAGAAAAAAAGGGGAAAAACAGAAAATATAAAAATAAAAATAAAAAATTCAAAAAATTAAAAAATATTAAAATATTATTAAAAATTGTCCACATCAGCGCCGGCAGTCCTACGTGGCACCGCCGGCGTCCACGTCAGCATTTTTCGGCCAAAATTGGCCGGATGGACTTAATCGGCAAAAAGTGAAAAGGTTTATGACTCAATTGACAAAATTAAAAGGTTTAGGACTGAATTGGCAAAAATGCAATAGGTTTAGGACTTTTTAGACAATTTTCCCCATTAGTAGGTATAGATACTTCTAAAACATGTTATATAGTATTTTATCATGTTGTCAATTCATTAACAAGTAAGCAATTTCTATTTTGGAATTCACCAATTCAACTTCCACCTCTCCCGAACACCTTAGAAACTCAAGCGTAGACCCACATGTGACGACTCAATGACACCATTGAGAGACAAGGTACATTGTTACATCTTTGCCCGGCTCCAAACTAATTAAGGATGACACCTAATCATTAGCCTCCACCTTACCTCTCCAAACATCAAGTTGGTATTCTTCTAGCATGTTTAATTTCCAGCGACATGTCGCTTTGTGCGATGAGAACATGGAATCCACATCTAGCTTCTTGAAGAAATCAAGGTTAGGAAGAAACTGGAGTCTCTCCAACGTGCTCTACTCTGCTGAGCCCTTCGAGTGAAAACTCTCGCTCTAATCTTCTGAATTTTGAAGATAGAGTCACTAAAATTCATACCATTAATCTCAACTGAGTCGTCGATAATAGATATAGAATCTTTTGGAGCATGTTATATAGTATTTTATTGATATCATCCATTATTTCAATTTGACAATTTCAATTACATTCCATTCCAATAATCAATAAAACTTGAAGAAAAAACAAGCAATCCACATTCTCCTATTAAATTTAACATTTAACAAGTCGAAAAAAAAAAAAAAAACCATCCACATTTTACCATCAAATATAATAAGAAGTCTTTCTTTCCCCCTTTATTATTTTAATTATTTTAATTATTTTTTGCATTTTGACCCCTCATTTATGGAAAATTTTTAAAATAGACCCCATAGGTGTTAGAATTCCGAACTCGCTTTTCCGAGCGTGTCAAGAGAGTTAATCATGTATCGGATTTTTCCAACACCTATTGGCCACGTGTTGAAATGTGTCGGAGTATTTGACATGATACAAAGGCTCTCGAAGAGTATCGGTACTTCTTAACTTACAACGAATCATGATCGATTTGGATTTGATGGTTGTATCACTACTTGGTTAGGGTTTGATTGTCGAATCATAATGTGTAAGGGCAGTGGTTGAAACCCATTGGGGTCACATGGATTTGTTGAATCGCATGAGGAGTTCCTCGATATTACAATAGGAGGAAGACCTCCGAAGACAAGATAGGGTGAATTCTTTAAGACTACATAAAGGAGAATTGTTGCGAAACAATGCCAAAAGATGCATCAATGCAAGCACAAGTAGTAAAGGATGAAAGCAAAATTGAAATCACACATGACGCAAGATATACGTGGAAACCCAAAATGAGAAAAAACCACAGGGAGAAAGAAGGGTTTCGCTATCTTCAATAACGAATATGTGAGTACAATCCAAATGCTCAAAAAATCACTTGGTGAGCCATAAGATGTAAAGATCCAACAAGAAGGTAGAAAGACAAAAGTAGGGAATTTTGTGCATGCTAGGGTTAGAGATATGTTATTAAACACAATTCTTTTAGTCTCCCTTCAAAAAACTCTAAAAAATAAATGTGCATGGTCCAAAATATCATTGTCACTAATTTGAAAGTCAAAAACTTAATAAATCTCTACCTTGACTTCAAATCTCTAGAAGAGTATTATGCCAAATACCATAAGACCTCACTCATTCACCACCTATACAAGGCAACCTCCAAAATGGCGGAATCAATGATGCACACCCTTAAGCCTACATGAGTGTACTTGATATTGGAGAAAAGGGATGAAACACCACCAATTCGCCTAGGCGACTCAAATGGTGCAAACACCAATAAAGTCTAAGTAATGCTTGAACTTAGTCAAATGAGCTCGTTTGGTCAACATATCTATTGGATTATCCACCGTAGATATTTTCTTCATCATAACCATACCCTTAGTAACCTCATCACGTACAAATGATACTGTATATCGATACATTTTGTCCTATGGTGATACATCGCATTCTTGGTCCAATGGATTGCACTTTAGTTATTGCAAAAGATAATAGAGGCTCTCTCCTGCTTCATCCTAAATTCTGTAATTAAACACTTTAACCAAAGAGCTTCTTTGACTACTTTCATTGCTGCCATATACTCTGTTTTGATGGTAGGCAAAGTATCTATGTCCAGCAAAACTGCTATCCAACTAACTATGAAGCCACAAAGCATAAAAGCATAACCAGTCAAATCTCTCCTTTTGTCAAGATCACCTACGTAGTCAGAATCAACGAAACCAACAATTGAATGTCCTATATTACAACCTCTATCAAAGACCAAAGCCACATCTAAGGTTCTTTGGATGTATCGAAGAATTCATTTCACAGTTTGCCAATGAGCTTTACTCGGATATGCTATATACCTATTCACAACAATAATATTTTGGGAGATATTCGGAGGAGTGCAAATCATTGTATACATGAGACAACCCACAACATTAAAATATTGAACTCGAGACATCTCATCTTCCTTTTCTTTAGTTTTAAGTGACAAAGAAGCTGAAAACCTAAAATGGGATGCCAAAGGAGTACTTATTGATTTGGCACATTTTATGCCAAAATGCTTAAGTACTTTCTCAATATACTTCCTCAAGTATAACTTCCCAACCTGTTTATCTCTATGAATCTCCATACCTAGAATTTTCTTAGCAACTCCAAGATCTTTAATCTCAAATTCCCTGCTAAGTTGCCTCTTTAACCATTATATCTCTAACATGTTCTTTGCTGCAATAAGTATGTCATTCACATATAATAGCAAATAAATAAAAAAAAGGGAAAATTGTCTAAAAAGTCATAAACCTATTGCACTTTTGCCAATTCAGTCCTAAACCTTTTAATTTTGCCAATTGAGTCCTAAACATTTTCACTTTTTGCCGATTAAGTCCATCCGGCCAATTTTGGCCGGAAAATGCTGACGTGGACGCGGCGGTAGTGCCACGTAGGACCGCCGCGCGATGTGGACAATTTTTAATAATATTTTAATAATATTTTAATATTTTTTGAATTTTTTTGAATTTTTTATTTTTATTTTTATATTTTTGTTTTTCCCCTTTTTCTTTTCTTTTTTCTTTTGGCTTTTTCCTTGGCCTTTCCGGTGGCCGGCCATCGGCCATAGCCGGCCGGCGAGGAGAAGCACCGGCGAGGGCGAGGGAAGCCCTCGCCCAGGCGCGGCCCGGCAAGGGTCGCCTGGGCGAGGCCGACCCTCCCCCAGGCGAGGGTGGCCTCGCCGGGTCGGGCCGAGCGACGGCGATGCCCGGCGAGGCCGCCTTGGCCCCGGCGAGGGCCGGCCTCGCTAGATCGGCGAGGGGAGCCCTCGCAGGGGCTCACCCTTGCCCGTGCGAGCGTCGGCCTCGCTCCTAGCCACGGCCGACGCCCGCTCGGCCGGGGCGAGGGCCGGCCTCGCCATATCCAGTTTGGGTGAGGCCGACGCTTGCTCGGGGAGGGCGAGCCCCGCGAGGGCTTCCTCACCGGATCTGGTGAGGCCGGCCCTCACCGGGCCGGGCGGCCTTGCCCGGCGTCGCTGTCGCTCGGCCGACGCCCGGCGAGACCACCCTTGCCTGGGGAGGGTCGGCCTTGCCCAGCGACCCGCCGAGCCCCCTCGCCGGTGCTCCTCCTCGCCCGGCGACCCTGTGGACCCTCGCCGGTGCTCCTCCTCGCCCGGCTGGATGTGGCCGGTGGCCGGCCACCGGTGGCCGCCAAAAAGAACAAAAGAAAAAAAAAGAAAAAAAAAGAAAAGAAAAAGAGGGAAAAACAGAAAATATAAAATTAAAAAAATTCAAAAAAATTCGAAAATATTAAAATATTATTAAAAATTGTCAACGTCAACACCGGCAGTCCTACGTGGCACCGCCGGCGTCCACGTCAGCATTTTCCGGCCAAAATGGGCCGGATGGACTTAATCGGCAAAAAGTGAAAATGTTTAGGACTCAATTGGCAAAGTTAAAATGTTTAGGACTGAATTGGCAAAAGTGCAATAGGTTTAAGACTTTTTGGACAATTCTTCTAAAAAAAACTATTATGCAATCTTTTATAATATACACAACTGTCATGCGCACTTCACGAGTAGCCATGACTAAACATAAAGCCATCAAATCTATTGTATCATTGCCACGAAGATTGCTTAAAACCATACAAAGAGCATTTTAACCTGCAAACGCGATCTTCTTTACCCTTAATAATGAATCTCTCGGGTTGAGACATATAGATTATCTCTTCAAGCTCGCCATTCAAAAAAGTAGCCTTGACATCAAGTTACTCAATATCTAGATTATAAAAGGCTGCTAGCACGACCAACACACGAATGGAATTATGTTTCACAACTAGAGAGAACACTTCATTAAAGTCGATCCCCTCATTTTGACTAAAATCCTTCACTACCAAATGTGTCTTGAATCTTTCATGGAATTCTCTCTTTTCTTTTGAAGATCCACTTGCACCATTGAGCAATTTCACAAGATCCCAAATTTGGTTCTTAGACTCTATCTTTTCATTCATTGCAACAAGTCATTTATCAAATTTAGAACAAATGGTACTTTCATGAAATGTAGAAGGTTCTTCAAAACCAAGATCTTCAGTAACTGTAAGAGCATATGTTGTCAAATCAGCAAAACTATACCTTTAGGGGGCTTAATTTATTATTTAGCCCACCTTGCAGCCAAATTCGAGGTTGCTCAATTTCTTCCATATCATCTTTGATAGAATCTAAGTCTCGTTACTAAATGTCACTTTTTGGCTGAATAGGAACATCTTCAAATGTTCTTTGTGGATGCTTTACATGAAACTCCACCTCTTTCCCAACATTCTCTTCCTGAATACCTATAAACTTAGTGAAAACCCTTCTTTGTTCAAGCATGAAATTTTTATCAAAAGTAATGCCCCTACCAATTGTAAACTTTGATAACTGAGGGTCAAAACACTACAACCTATATCCTTCAACCCCATCTGCATAACCAACGACAATACATTTCTTGATTGTAAGTTCAAGCTTGCCCTCTTTTACATGATAATTAGTGGGACATCCAAATATTTTCAGATTAAAATAATCAGAAGGTTTACCTGACTATACCTCATTAGAAGTCTTACATTCAATTGTAGTTGAAGGAAAATGATTCATCAAATAACCATCAAATAACATGTAGTGTTCATGGCTTTAGCCCACAAATCTTTTCCAAGTCCATCTTTAAAGAGTACACACCTAGCTCTGTTTAAAAATGTCCAGTTCATGCATTTCACCACCCCATTTTATTGAGGTGTGTGTTTAATTGTTCAATGTCGAACAATCCTTGAATCCTTATAGTACTTATTGAAAGCACTTCCGCAAAGTTTAAGACAAATGTCCGTTTTGAGACACTTTATCTTTTTCCCAATTTGATTTTCTATCAACATCTTCCACTTCTTAACCACCCATCGTTGCAGCGTGGATGGTAGGGCTGCTGGACTCCACGCTGGAGGTCCCAGTTTCGAAGCCTCTGCGAAGCAGGGAGGCTGAAGCGCTGCGTGATGTCTTGCTCGGGGTGCGTGGGTGGTGGTTTCTTGCGTGCCTCCCTAGGGTTTACTCCCCGGCTGCCGGCCGTGCGGTGGTTCCCTGGGTCACCAAAAAAAAAAAAAAAACATCTTCCACTTCTTAAATGTATCAAAAACGTCAATTTTACGCTCTAAAAAATAAACCCAGATTTTCTAGAGTAGTTATCAATAAATGTCAGAAGATAAAGTTGTTAACACTTGTGTTTTAGTCAATGTGTCTTTAAAAGGTAAAAATTGATATTAGGGTTTTTGATCGCAATGGAGCTCGTTTCTCAGCCAAAAAAAATGTTGTTTTTCATTTATTTATTTTATTTTATTATTTTTAAGTGATTTCCCATTCATTTCCAACAAAAACTCGAAAAGCCAAACGGTTGACTTTTCGTTGACTTTTTGATTAATTCTTTGACTAAAAGTTGATCAAAAAGTTAATCTCAGATAAAAATTTGTCTTTTTGCACAAAAAGATGTCAAATAGTCTTAATTTCCTTAAGAAGCTTTGATTAGACATCATAAACAAAGCATGACACCCTTTCATCTTTCTTCTTATTTTTTGTTCAAACGCACAAGATAAATACTATACATTCTCATAGGCTACAATTGTTTTTTCATCTTGACAAGTCTTGGCCATCTACCCGTTGTGTAGATGTTGGGTTCGTTTGTTATGCCTCAAGGTACTTTGCTCATATTTGCAATACCGACATGTCATAAATAGCAAATACCTTATTCTAGCTGATATCATTGTGGACAGGCTAAGTTTTATCCCAAAGGAAAAAAAAATTCATAGATGATTTTTCGACCAATATTGACAAATGATTCAGAGAGTAGTATTTACCTTTCATGGCCACATTATTATTGTTGCCTATGCAGACATTTGAACTAGGTGGGTTCACACACCTCTCCAGGCAAGAAGTAGCATTTGGGACTGAGCACTCATTTATAATTGCCAGCAATCAAAAGGGTTGAAAATAGCATTCTTGAATGCTATTAATAAACGACACTTTTTCTAGTAGTGTGTGCATAAGTAGTTTATTCTTTAATGGACCAAGCACATATGTATCCTTTAGACTACATGAATGTCGCATGACATGAACTAGGATGAAGCAGAGAAAGCTTAGACAAGAAAAGAAGGGCATATGACGACGTGCAGAATAACTACACATAGTAATTCATTGAATTTTCATCCTGATTCAATGTCTATGTTCTAATATATTTCCTCATCTGATCACAATTTTTCTGAAAGCATGATTTAGAGAAAAGATCTGATAAATAATGACAATAATTCATCTTATTAGTTTGGGCATGCATATTAACCAAACATGTAAGTGCATGAAATATTGAGCCGCCTCACCTTTGCATCCATCGGTCATATAAGGATTACTAGGCAAACCTCATCTATCAAAGCCATAGTAAAGGCTATTTTAGTGGTTGCACCAGCAACTGGACCCAAAAATGTTGTACTACAAAAATGTTTCGTTGGAGATATCGTTCAAGAGCCACGTTTTAAAGGCTTGTGTATCAATTTCTTTCTATCATATAGTTATTTTTAATTAATGCAATTTCTAGCTCATTTTCAAGAAAAACCCAAAAATGTAAAAATCGAGATTTTGGTTGACTTTCTCTCAACCAAAAAGTGTCGTTTTTCATTTCTTTCTATCATACTTTTTCAAGAAAAACCCAAAATGTCAAACGGTTGACTTTCGGATTGACTTTTTGGTCAACACTTTAACCAAAAGTCAATCCCGGGTCAAAAATTGACTTTTTTTTTTTAAAAATATTCCATTTAGCTTTAATTTTACTTTTGTCAAATCAATTTCTTGAAAATTCAAAAATTTGACCAAAAAATACCTTTTAAGAAAAGTCAATTAAATGGTTGACTTTTGGTCAAACTTTTGACCAAAAATTAAAAAAATTAAAAAAATGCACAAATAAATTTATTTTAATGCCAATTTAATTTTTTTATTATCAAATTTCATAAAATTCGATTAAGAATCTAGATTTCTAAATTTTTTAGTTTTAGGTTCTAAATCGACCAAAAATAAAATTACTTTTATTCTAGTCATAATTAGGTGTAACTTCTTCTTTGACATTTGGTTTAGGGACTATTTGAAATCTGTCTGTACATTTAATTTAATGATTTACCGAGTCAAAATGCGAATTGTCGTTTTAAGCCATAATTAGGGGATGAAAATTGATTTTTTATAACTTGCGAACAAATGATTGTTTCTCACTCATTTTCTTAAGATAAGTCCAAATTCGAAATCGATTTTGTGAAATTCACACAAGAACTCATCAATTTGAAGAATTTTATCCTTCCAAGCATTAAGCTTAATCAAGCAATTAAGCTTCAATCATCAAGATTCGAATTGACCCATTCATGGTTATGGTTTAATTTCATAAATCTAGATCCAATTTTAATATTAGGCTTAGATCTATTTTTGACATAAACTTAAGCGCTTCAATTCAAGGTCAATTTGAATATGATAAGTGATCTTACATATGGGTAGCTCATTAGGTAGGGCAATTGTGATACTAATTGAGTTCACTTTTAATTAATTTACAATTTTGCTCATTAAATTGTAAATCTTACATTTTAGCCCTTTAGGCCCAATTCAAAGCACCCATGATTTCAACTGATTGTTTTTCACCATAATAATTCAATTAGGTCAATAAAAGACCCCTAAATCATGTTCATAATATTTGATTAACTTAATCGTATTTTAATTGGTCAATTTCTTCTTCAATAAGATAAAATTCATTTTCAATGTGGTCCTTTAGGGACCAAATTGCATAAATTTTAGATCCATAGGGGTCCAAAGTGAACAAAATAGCCGGAACCGAACCAAACACGTCAAGAACTGGTCATAATCCGGCTGAATCGGACCGAATTGGTCCGATCGATCCGATCGACCGTCGGCGGGGTTGGTCGGTTCAAGCACTTTCCAGTCGATTCCTAACCTTTGGAGACTAGTTTTGGGATTGTCTCAATGCCAATTTCACTTCTATACCTTCAATTTCCCAAAATTTTATAGATTGATCCTCAAATTTCATCAAATTGCAAATTAACCCTTAATTAGATATATTGATGCAATTCTCGATTTTGGCTTGACTTTTTGCAAATTAAATCCACTAGATTAATTACTTGACACCTCAAGATCATAATGAGTCTTCAAAATTGATTTTTGACCATTAGATTGAAATTTCGATCGTCAGATTGAATCGATGATCCGAAATCGCTTAATTTGGGGGGTATATAAATGAATTTTCCCTCCATTTTCGAGGGGCTTCATTTGTGTATGAAATCTCTCTCTTCTCAGTCTCTTTCTTTTTCTATTCTCTCTATTTTGCTGTTAACAAACAATATCTCTTTCTTTCTGTCCGCCGAGACGTTCGGATTCTTCTCCAACGAAGCCATTGCCACCGGTTCTAGCCCCCACCAGTGGTGTTCCCTGCTATTAGATTTGATTTGATAGGATCTTTAGATCGTATTTTACCTGCATTTGGTCGGCATAGGTCAAATTGGTCATTGGATTAGCTCTAGTGACCTTCATCTCTCAACTGGCGCACGAAGGCTGGTCCGATTGGACCGGTTCTTTTTTCCTTCACTGCAAGTGGTTCAGCTGCCTTTAGAGACTATTCTTTGCTGTCCAAATCTATTCCTTGATGGTTAATGGAGGTTTGATCGAAGTTTCGGCGAAAATTTCAATCGATTTCGGTCAAAATCGATTGAATCACGATAAAAGGTAACTTCTCAATCTTGAAGCCCATGATGATTAGATGTTAGATGATAGATTTGGATGATGATTTTCTGCAATTAAATGTTCTTGAATGAAGAACTTGAATGATTGTGCTTGATTTTGCTTAAATCTGCAATTTTGTAGCCTTAGAACCAACTTACTATTTGACCAAAACAAGATCCAAAACAACCTCGTTTCAACTCAAGTCAATTTAGAATTAGATAATAGACATCCCAAACTTCAAAACGGTAGGTTGCACACCTCAATCGAGTGTCGTTTGACTCTAAAAAAATATCTCCGAAGATGAGTGATTCTACTGTAGATCGGTTGGATTTTCAATTTTCTTCTCTGAAATGAGACTTTATTATTTTTGTGTAACCTTTTGTGATAATTTTTGGATAATCTTACCTTCATAAATTTTGTTCCATATCCTTTTGTGCACATCTTGTAATGTTTTCATGATTTTTAGATGTGCTTAACTAGGTCAAATCTACTCAAATCCAAACCTAGGTTAATTTGTTCCATATTGATATATGATTTTGCCATTTTTGTACTGATTTTTGTATTGAGTTCTGGAATAACTTTCATGATGAAAGGTTCTTGTATTAGTGTTGTGAATGTCTTGTATTTTTTTTTAAAAATTTTAAATATGCTTAACTAGGTTAGATCTACTCAGATCCTAACCTAGGTTAATCTATTTCGTATTGATCTTTGATTTTTCCATTTTTGTACTGATTTTTGCGTTGAGTTCTAGGATAAATTTCCTTCATGAAAGTTTCTTGTATTAGTGTTGTACATGTTTTGTAATTGTTTCAAAATTTTTAAACATGTATAACTAGGTCAAAATCGCTTAAATCTAAACATAGGACAATCTGTTTTGCATCGGTCCGAATTTTGTTTTGATAAAATTGAGTCCACAAATGCATTTATTTGGTCTAAATTCTTCATAAAAGTTGAAATATATGATACATATGTTCAATTGATGCAAGTGAGTCAACTGCATGAAATAAGATTAAAACGTGCTGCATCGGTACATAGTCTAAATGCACATATCTATTTTGTCATTTTTGTTGTGATTTGTATAATCATATTTAGGTTTTGAATCCTTAATGAGAAACATTCATCATTGCATTGCATGTTCTATATGTAAGATTTTTCGTAAGATTTTTGCACATCTTTAGATGACTGAAATTGTGTGCATTCTATGAAATCAATGTTGAAATGAAATTTTGTCATTTATGCATCTTACCATGCTTGTTTGAGACATTTAAAGACTAAATTTTGAGATAATGTCTTCTTGACACTTAAATATCATGTTACAAAATTTGAGTACTTGTTTGTGTCATTACATTTGAGTGTCATTTTGCATGTTAAATTTGTGCTGCAATAATATATATCTATTAAGAAACTCTCAAACATTTCATCACGAATCTTGAGTCATTTTGTATTGTCATTGAATTGTATGACATATTTTCATGCCAACTTAGAGTTAGATGATTACCCAAATTGTTTGTTGCATCCAATTCCAAGTCACATGTGATCTTTTCATACCATTTGTGTATTACTTGAATGATTTTGAGATTTATTAACGCATGATTGTGTTTTGATTTTTAGTTACCAATATGCGTACTTTTTGAAATCTTGATCTTAGAGCACCTAATTGACCTAATTTGGACTTGAGCCTTCCTAAGAAGTCGAAAAGCACACTTATAAGTTTCCAATGTCAATGATTTCATGCCAATCACTCATTGTTTGGACTACTTTTCATTTTTTCAAAACTAGATAAGAATTTGGACATAAGATCAAATTCAAACCCATGTTCTAACCCTTATTTGGACAGACCTTTGATATTTTTGTTCCATTTTTCTATTAGGATTTTGTACTTAGCCTCTTAATGAAACTTGTTCTTCAACATATTAACTGTGTTGCGTGAAAATTTGGTGATTATTATACTTGTTTTGATAGGAAAATTTTTGTGATATTGGTTGAGTGTCTTGCCGATTTGACAAATTTCCAATATGCTGTTGCTTGTTGCCTGATTTTTGTAAAATCATATGTAACTTGTTTAGAAAAGCTTCATTCATGAAATTTGTTCACTATCATGTCATACATATTAGGAAATTTTTTCATAATTAGATTGTCAATGGGTATTACTCAATTTTGTTGTCCTTACATGCTTGTTCGAAAATTTCTTAATATAAACATGATTGTGATTATTTAGTTATATCTTTTAGGTTAGTTTGTGCATGAAATTAGGTCATACCATCTGCATAGAAGCTATTCTAAATGCTTTGATATTTATTATTAAACAATTGACCTTTTTAAATTGTATCTTTAAAAAATACTTTGGTACATGTGATGTTTTCCAAAAAAATTGGTTAAGAAAGTTTTTCTTCAAAGCTCGATTTAGCTAAAGGAAAAATTGTAGTTTGGACCATATTCAAAATACCTGCAATGCTTGTGAGTACATTTATGCAAGCCCCGGGCTAGTCTTGACAATTGAATGTGTTCCATAGCCTAGATTTACCTTAATCCTAAATATATTCAAACTTTTTTAAAATCCCCATTTGACATTGTAAAAGTCACAGTTTGAATTGTATCCAAATTGTCTATGACACTTGTGAGTGCATTTATATGAGCTCCAGGCTAGCCTTGGCAATTGAATGCCTTTCATAATTGAGACATTACTTTGTCTTAAAACTTTTTATGAATGATTTCAAAATATGTTTTTTGAAATATCACACGTACCCCTCATACATATAATCACACTATCCATTAGAAACGTATGTGTTTGTATTTGACGAATGACTTTGGTGATGAGTGATCCGTCGATGACTCACTTATTTGTTTGATTAGTTGAGAAACAAAGTTCAAAAGACCTACAAGCATGTTTAAATTTTTGCAATGCATGTGACTTTTAGATGAATAGTAGACTCGATGTGTGATATCGAGGGAAAATCTTAAGATCACATAGAATGCTTGATTATGAGACTTATTGGCCATGCGAGAACACAATTGGCTATAAGTCATAAAATGAATTGGGTAAGTATCTTAGTAAGACTCTCGCATGAAAGACAAAGGCCAACTTCGATGCCATTGAACTTTCTTTAAATGTATCTTGACATGATGTCATGTTTTTTATTATTTTGATGTGTATATTTATTTCTTTTCATTGTATGCACCTTGTTATAGATTTCTTAAATTAGGTTTAGAATAGAATCCCGAAGATGGAGAAAGTGCAAAGACGATGGAGATCGATGTCCAATCCGACCATTATCATGTATTATTTATTTTGCCCGACATATGTCTCGGGTTCTCTTTATTATATAAAGCCCGACGAGTTGCGGGTTTTCTTTTTTCCTCTTATCTTTTTTTAATTGTGTTTCTCTTTTATATTTTCTAAGATTGCATAGTAAATTTACTACTTTCCTTGATTATTCACTTACTATTTCATAATTTTAGTTCCATTGATTACTTTATTTTCTTGTTTTGTAGAAATATAATAGTGTGAAAATGACCAACCATGTATGATTGCTTAGTTTATGACTAATGATCCCAAAATGTAAGAAGAAATACATAAACACGTTTGGGAAAACACTATACTATTTAGGTACCGAAATGGCGCTAATAGAAATATTAGCGAAACCCAAGTCCCCGAACCTAGATATTTGGTTACGTAGGAATCGAGAGAACACTCTCAACCTTCGATTGGATTTTCTAACCAACCCCTAAAACGAGGCTAGTGGCGACTTTCATATTATTTTTAGGTTGTCACAAACAACTAGACCGTATAAATAAACCCATCGTGCGGGGTAGAGTGTCGATGAAACTCACCATAATTTAGCATACTCAATATGGGAAGTGATGTCATCCTTATGCGTGAAACGTATTGTCGAGAGGGCTACCATGGTAATGGTACATTTAAATCCAATATCCACACTCGATCTGTTCTCTCGAGGTGTGTCGTCCATATGGATATGGATCGCGATACTCCGCTGTCATGCGTGATATGAGCTTGGGAGAGTTCACAATCTTGTGAAGGGAACTCACGAAAAGCTTGATCTAAAAGGCGAGATGATGACATCTTTGGAACGCGAGCCGTGAGGGAACTCTCGTGATTAAGTACGTTTAAATCCGACATTTCCCCATTTTCTCTTCTCATGATGGTGAGAGATCGAGGGCGGCAAGATCGGGTTGTGACATCCGCTTTGGACACTCCAATGTACACATATTGTCCGCTTTGGATATTAAGTCTTCACGGTTTTGTTCTTCTCGGGGTAGCCCATACTATCACAAGAAAACACGTGTATATAGTTAGAGGAACCCAAGCCTTATAAATTAGCCCATGACTCCCCCTTAAGCGATGTGGGACAAGAGACATGCACTTAACCTTGCCCGCGTACTGCCAAGGCAATCTTAGTTCGTCCCTCCGTACTACCCTAGGTTTGGGGTGTTACAATTAATTTTGACTTAGGGATTCCAAAAGACCTTCATATAAAGCAACAATAGGAGCTAGGTGACTTTAATCCCCAGTGGCAATAATATCTCATGATAGCTATAATAACAAACATTTTCTTATCGACAAGAAAATCCTCTTTAGCTGAGTTAATTCCAAATCGACTGAATAATGGACTAACCTTACGCAAGAGACATCAAGACCCCAAATCAAAGTCCAAGCAGGGTGGCTCGACAGTGAGACTAGTTTCTCACTCGATAGTGTAAGAATCAAATTGGCATTGCATGCTTAAATTAAGTCAGGGATTCAAAATTTTAAATTCGTTAGAGTGTTAATGTTACTTTTACTATTGATCTGTTAAATTATGTCTCAAACTTGAACCCGTGTGCGGGGTGACCTTTTGGAATCAAACTATAGCCATGAGAATTAGATTTAGATAAAGTGGTTTGTTTTTCACTTGGCCTTATCTAATATCAATGGGAAAAGTACCAAAAAAGTTTTAAATCTATCGCATTGATACCAATTCAATCATAAACTTTTTTATTTGATTAATTTAATAATAAACATTTTCACATTGATACCAATTCAGTTTATCCGACCAATTTAGATAGGAAATTGCTGATGTAAATGTCGGTTGGTACTGACGTGGATATTTTTAATAATATAATAATATAATTATTTTTGATTATGTCAAATTTTTTGAATAAAATTTTGTATTTTTTCTTTCCATTTTCTTTCCATCAGCCATGGCCATAGGCAAGGGTCGGCCTCATTAGGCCACGCCTTGCTGAGCCTCACCTGGGTTATGGTGATCATCGCCTTGGCCTATGCAAGTCAGCCTCTTATGTGAGACCGATCCTAACTAGGTGAACCCTCGCCAAGGCTAGGGCAAGGCTCGCCGAGCCTTGCCATCGCCCAAGTGAGGCCCAACCTCACTTAGGCAAGGGGGCCTACCTTGGACAGTTAGTGCTCACTCTCACCCAAGCGAGGTTGACCCAAGCTTGCAAAAACAAAAAGAAAATTCAAAAATTCATTTAAAAAAGAAAAAATTCAAAAAAAAAATTGTTAAAAATGTTTACGTCAGTGCCGATCTTGCCATGTAGGATGGTTAATGTCTATGTCAACAATTTCTAACTTAAATTAGCCGAATGGACTAAATTAACACTACTATGAACAAGGTTTAGGTTTAAATAGGTCCAATTGAAAGGTTTATGACTAAATTGGTACTAATGCAATATGGTTATGACTTTTTTTAGTGCTTTTCCTAATATCAATCAAAGAAGGATACCAAGGTCATCTCTTATTTTCTCTTGAATGGCTGGTCAACAAAAGCCATTAAACAAATTTTCGTTTCACCGGAATTTATCCCATGACAAAATATCTTTTACCAAAAGTCATTTTTTGGCCTTTAATTTAAGGAGACAAGTTTTATGTTGACTCCAAACTAGATATATCAAGGTAAATAAGGACACCAATAGCTTTACTTCAAACAAGACTATTCTAATGCAAACTTTGCTGAAATTTAATGGACGATAAGGCTTGGAAAGGAGGTACGGACACCTGGAGTGCCAAAACTTAGTATGGAAGGACACTTAAGTGCCAAAAGTTTCGAAAAGTACACTCAAGTACCAAAATTGGAGCAAAATGGATCACTTAAGTGTCAATCCGACCAAAATCCAGCCAAATTGCTGACGTGACAATTTTCCGGTGAGGTGAGTGTAAAATGGCGTCATTTTGCATACTAACGTGGTTAAAAAATGCAAAAACGATGTCATTTTGTCTCTACGTGGTAAATAATTAATATAAAAATTAATTAAATTAAATTTAAAACTAAATTTATTTAAAATATTTTTAAAAAAAAAAAAAAAATTTAAAAAGGGTGGGGGCCGAAGGGAGACGACTAGGGCTAAGCCCTCGCCGCCACCGGGAAGGCCGGCGACAGAGGGGGGAGGGTCCGCCGGGTTGCTCCACTACATTGACGATTACTTATTTGTCAGTTGCATGTAAGATTGTTAACTCCATTTTTCGTCAACTCATTCAAGCCATCAATTTCTCGAGTCGTCGATAATTCAGTTTATAAATGGCCAAACTCTACTCTTATAAACTATTATTACTTGTTGATAATAATCAAAAGTTCTTAATTTTTTGGTGTAATCAATTTTATTTTCTGATTTTCTTCAGCCGTAGAAGAAAATCAAAGGACACATATATTGGCCTTCGGGTTCTTGGGCTGTTAAGAAAGGAAATCAAGAATCCAAGTTTGACCGTGGAAGGAAATCAAGAATCCAAGTTTGACCGTGGATATCGTTGCTGATTCTTGGCCTTATATATCACTTTGCTGCATAAAAGAAAAGACACGCACAGTGGAGTTTTCTTTGTTGGAATATGTTCGATTTGCCTCCTTTGACCGTCCAATTTGGATAAGGAAAAATGCTTACATGACTTTTTTACTACTTTCTCTCTCTCTGATGTAGCATTGACGAGGCTAAAACAAGAAAAATAACCCCTAAACAACGTTGTTTCGGTCCAAATTTATTTTTTAATATAAATATTAATTTTGTTAAATTTAAAAATAATCTTTAAAAAAAAAAGCAAATGCAACAAATTGGTGAGGGCCTGTTGCCCCCATCCTACCATTGCCAAAAAGGGTTGGCCACAGTGGGTGAGGGTTGGTTGGGGTCGTCGGGCCTCGGGCCAATGGTTGGCGACCCTGGTAGGGCGAGGGTCGTCAACTCTTGCCCATATCAGCTAAGGACGGTCATTGGTTGGGGTAGGGTCGCCGTTCGAAAGTGCAATCAAGTTATTTCATTAATTACGTTTAACTTAACAAACGGAAAATACTAACAAATTTTAAAACTTGATTGTATTGACTTGGTGATTGAACTAACTTGATAAGTTCTAAGACTTGATTGCATTTTTTTAAAGTTTTAAGGCTAAATTGTATATTCATGATAAGTTTTAGAATTTTCAGTGCAGTTATCCCAATATTTTTAAGTGATTTTAGCTAGGTTGGGCTTTTATGGATTTGGAGTGACTGATATGTAAACGACTCAATTTCAAATGTAAAATTTCAAACGTAACAAGTAGAAGCAAACACTCAATGTTAAGGAGAGAAATTCGATAAAATCAATGTCGAAAAAACAAATCCACATTCACCAGCTGCATGAAAAGAGTTAAGAAAAGAACCCCTTAAAATTAGAGAGCCAATATGTCAAATTTTATTTTAAAAAACCTAAACTCAACAAATTCATAAAAGACGGATACCGTGAGATAGGCCTGCCGTGGCATAATTCAAGTTTTTACGATGCCAATCACATGGCATAGAATCTTGGCCAACTCTTCAAAATGAGATGTGGAGGAGTCTCTAGATTTGAAAGCCCCTCCTCCTTGATGGTAATGAGATTTGATAATTACACAAATGATTCTTGAATTTTAATTTAATGTGTAATATCATTTTTTAATTTTTAGTTTGTTTAATGTGTTTCCTAAACTTTAATCCAATATGTAATGATGTCTTAAAATTTTTAAATTGTTCGATTTGATCTTGAACTTTTTGGTATATGTTCAATAGAGTTTCTAGACTATAAGAAAAAATCCACTTTTATCTTCAATTAATTCAAGTTCATAAATATAGTTTAGGGATTAGATTGAATATATATGAAAAGTTAAATATCACATTGAACGGATTAAAATTTAAGAAATGATATTGCATATTGAGTCAAAATTCAAGGATTATTTATATCATTTTCTTTAATGAGAAAAACACTTGAGAGCGTTGCGGGGAGTAGAATTATCCTCGTTGGTGAAGACAAGTCTTGCTCAAATGACAATAACATGCAATAATAGAGGTGTCGATGGTTCGGTTCAGTTGACCCAACTGAACCAAACATGGTTCTTGTTGGTTACCGTGGCCAGAACAATGTGCAACCCGAACTGAAAACATTGTTCAGGTTTTTTTTTTTTGGACGTATACACTTTTTCTCTCTCCTCCCACTGCGTCCTTCTTTTCTTTTTCTGGGCTTTGGGGTTCCTCCTTCCTCCACAAACTGAAGCACTATGATCCCCACGTTGAGATTTTCATTCGCAACGAGCACAAATCAAAACTGAACTGAGAAAATGAACCAAGATTTGCTCCAATCCAATCACAAGATCCAAGGCCAAGTCAAGCCCTAGATCTGAGATCTGGCGTATTCCTAATCTACTTCGCATAATGGAGTTTGGGGTTCCAATTTTGCCGAACTTTACAAGGCAATCGTTTTCTTCTGCCATTCATTTTCATCTTGTACTCTCACTGTTGGTGTTATTAGGTTTTCATCTCAAGAAAACTTTAAAAGTGTCTGACTTAGCCTCGAAGTTGGCATTGATGAGTACATTTGCAGTCGAAATCAACATAGATAAATGTGCTTTTCTATCTTTAGATGGATTGAGGTGCAAATGGCAGCGGAGAATGAGACGATGTTGGGGGCTTCTAAATCTTTGGGGATGAGAATGTTATGATGCCGATTCTTTAACTTATTACCCAAACTTTTCAGTTCGGTTCTGGTATTTTTGACACTCCATAGTCTACATCATACTCATTAGAGAAAGGTTAAGAAGGGGATTGAGGCGGGAAGTAACCTCAAGCAGGTCCCTGAATTGGAGTTTCAAATCGACCCTTCAACAAGTTCCTTCAATTAGCATCATAGCGATACGCCTGTCATTCTTTTCGAAGCAGGAGTTAAGACCTATTAATCGAAGGATGCGCGATCTCTATTTTCGAAATTCGCCCTTCCAACTTCTACCTCTCCGAACACCACGATAACACCATTGAAAGAGAAATTATTTCATTGCGTCTTCCTTGGTTCCACATTCGAAAATAAAGATGACACCTAATCGTAAGCCTCCAACTTACTTCTCCATGCACCGAGTTGGCATTCTTTGAGCACGTTTAATTTCCTGCGATACGTCGTTTCGTGCGATGGGAACGCAGAATCCACATCGAGCTCCTTACAAGAAATTAAGGGTAGGAAGAAGCCGGAGCCTCTCCGACGAGCTCTACTTGCTCTGAGCCCTCCGAATCAAAATCCCCGCCCTAATCTATCCGAATTTAGATGATACAATCGCTAAAATTACTACCATCAATCTCTAGTAAGTGATAGATAAGAGGTATAGAATCTTTTGGAGCATGTCAAGTTGTATTTTATTATGTTTCTAATTCATTAACAATCTTTGATTTTTTCAATTTTTTTATATACATTTTTTTAATCTCCAAAACTATGCTGAGTTTCTTTCCTTTTTTTTTTTTGGGGGGGGGGGTGGTGGGGGTGGGCACGTACCAAACATATATGACATATATTATGATTAAGACCTTTGCAATGAGGTGGTTTCTTGTACTCAATTGTATTTTTAAGTGCATTAAACAATTTTGCCTTGACAAGAAGGTGGCACTATGATTTTGTCGTGCATGTGTCAACTCTTATTCTCAATTTTGCCGGCTATTGGGCATGACATTTTTCCTTGTAGCAGCAACGGCTGGCGCACTCTTTGTTATTCTTCCTCCTTATTATTTTATCGTGGACTTCACATATGATTATTCTTTTTCTTTTTTTTTGGTAAAGGGTAAGAATTTCAAATATGTGATTATTCTTTCCCCTCTCTTATACATTAATTTTTTCGAAAAATTTTACTTCTCCTTCTTGTAATTTCACGCATTTTCAAATCAAGTCTCTATTCTTTTACTTTATTTAATCAAGTTCTTTTACTTTCACAAATTTTTTAATCAAGTCTTTCTGACACTAAATCTGACCAAATCCAACTGACATGACTATCATTTTTCCCAATGTTGATGTTTGAGTGGGAGATTTTATCTATATGATTTTCCAGCGTTATCTATGATGACTAAATTTTTCCACCCATATTCATGTGGGCATTGGCATATTTTTCCATGCCATCCTTTGATGTTATTCGATGGCCTCGTTAACTGAATTTAAATGAAATTAGTGTTAAAAGGACGTAGATAGAAAACTTGTGAAAATAAAAGAATCGGATTAGACAATCTAATAGTACATGGCCTTGATTTCAAAACACATGCCAGTACAAGGACAAAAAGCAGAATTTTCCTATATTTAATTTGAGAAACACTAATTGTATAATTTGCGATGCTAGGTATAATCGAACTGATTAGAAAGTCGATATATTTTTCTATAGTAGCAGAACATCTGTTCCTTTTGCTTGAACGTGCACAATTTCCTTTTCTAATATGAACCACCATATTATAGCTGCATTTCTTCAATTTATTGCAATGTACAAATCAAAAGGAGCAGAACCATTATACAATTACTAGGAGATAGGAAAGAAAACAATTATTGACGGATTATGGAGAGCAAAAATGATGAAGACAATGGCCCTGACTGGAAAATTTTCCTTAATTGTATATCTTTTCACAAATAACACAATGATCTTCGATCAATCTTCCTATGACACTTCCGTCTTCAATCTTCAATCGTCTACTTTGCTTATTCCATAGATGCACCCCATATGTCTCCCCGCTCAACTGCGCTATCTTTGCATCCACCCATTTTGCGTTGGCCCGTGTCTCCGGCCGCCTGAACAGCCCTCCGATCCTCGTCCAATCCACCGGATAAAAAGCCATCGGCAGCAAAACCTTAAATTCGAAACCCCTTTTCCCAATGACTTTCTCAACCACTCTGGACACCAAATAAGGTCCATTGTGTCCCCACCTGTTACCGTCGAAGGTCAAGGCGAACTCCCTCATGAACTTAAGCAAGAGCGGGTGTTTCTTGTCGAACGCCATCACCGCATTGTTTAATCTCGTCCATCTCCTCGACATGGCATCTATGCTTTGAGCACCGATCGAGTTTCGCAACAGCGCAAAGTCCTTTAGTACTATAACGTCGGTATCTAGATACACACCACCGTATTTGAACAAGACAGCAATTCTTATTAAGTTTGAGAGATTCTGAGCTAATGGAATCTCACCCGGATCCTTTGTTCCAGTCTTCATTTCGTCGAACCAGGCCTTGGCCGGCGTGTTTTTGAGCAAGAAAGGCAAATCCGGAGTTACTGCAATCACCTTAAAGCCATGATCAAGAACGGGCTTGAGTTTCTTAAACCCTAGTTTCGAATCCATGGTTCTTGATATGATCACTAAGCAACCATATGGGTTTGATTTGAAGAGGCTCTCCAAGGCCAAGAACTCTCTCCTCCCGAACGACCCTGCCGGCGAGATCCACGTCATGAAGAACCTTACCGAGCAATTATTTTTCTGGCCAATGAAACCCATCACGCGGCCATGAAATCGCCGAGTCAAGTCGTCCGACTTGAATATATCGAATTCCGGCAAGACTTTGCGAAACCACGAGACTCTCTCTTCTTCCGTGACATTAATTGGAGGAACTAGAGGACTTATATTCTCGTCATCATCGTCGTCAACTTTAACTTCTTGAATTTCCATGACTTCTTCATGCACGGAACGAAGTTGCAAGTGCCTGAACGTTGACTTAAGATTTCTTGCTTCAGTCTCCTGAATTGCTCCATGAATCACGAGAGGAGTTTGACCGTTGTAACTCAAAGAACGTAGAGAATTACTTGAAATGACGATAATATCTACATAAAGGGTGACCAAAATAGCACCAAATGCCAATGCAGAGAAAACAAGTGATCTTGCTCTAGCCCGAACTAGGACCCGACAACAGTTCAGCATTCTCTTAGCAATTCTTTGCAGTGTCATGAAGATTTGAGGCCAGAGAGAGAGAGAGAGAGAGAGAGAGAGAGAGAGAGAGAGAGAGAGAGAGAGAGAGAGAGAGGTAAGTTAAGAGTGTAGGAGTTGCTTATCACATGGTTGTTAATTAAAAAAATGGTTTGATTATCTGGCTTAAATAGGCCAAAACATGAGCTGCCAAAGATGCTGAGAAAAGACTTTATTATATGAGTTTGCACCAATAGGTCAAACTTGAAAGAGTGATGATAACTACTTATGACCTTCAATTTCATATTTGAAAATCAGAATAGTGGTTTGTACATGTCAATTTTGACTTAAAATTGCTTATGTCGATGCCGACCATCTTATGTGGTACAATCAATAATGACATGGACAATTTTAGCAAAAAACGAATCAATAATAATTTCTATTTTATATCGTTTTGTTATTTTCTTTCTTTTGTTATTCCTTCTTCCTTTGTTGGTCACCAAGCCATAGTAATGGATGGCTATTGGCCACAAGCGAGGACTAATCTCATCGACCTTGGGCAAGGCTTGAGCTTACCAATCTTGGGCAAGGCTCAACCTCGCGAGATCCTAGCAAGGTCGGCCCACACATGCTGGTTGCCAAGGCTCAACGATCGGTGAAGGAAAAAGAAAAAGAAATTAAAAAAAGAAATAATTTATTTGAAAATTATAAAAATTATTCACATCAATGCGGCCGTTTCTCGTAGGATGGCCAGCACCCAAGTTAGTGATTCTTGATCAAAATTCGCCGAAACGACTAAATTGACAAATTATCAAACGCTTTAGGATTCAATTGTCACAATTGAAAAGTTAGGAATGAATTGGTACAAATGTAATAAACTTAAGACTTTTTTGGTAATTTTCTTGAAATTGAGGGAGATATCTAGATATCTCCATCATTATAATAGCTCAATAATGCAGATTATTGAAGTAACCCAAGATGCTGGTATGCTAATCTTTAGGAGGAATAATTTTATATTAATTACATCCCAATCACAAAATCATTAACAATTTGCCATGATCCCCGCTTGACAAATGTGTCCCTCTCACGTACCAGAAAAGATATGTCCATCTCTCAATGAGATCTTCCACACGATTGGCTTCCAAGTGAAATAAAATTAAAAATAGATTCTTATTGATTACGTCAATTGGCCCTTCTAATTATTAATCGCATCGATTAATTTAATCACCATTTTTATCTAAAAGAATCTTGGGGTAGGAGGATAATGCCTCGCCAACGAAGCATCAGCACGCATTTTGCAGGCCCCCCCGTATCTTGTCTTCGCTCCTATCGCCTTTGAAAAATGAGCAAAGCTAATATATGGACAAAGGTAGATAAATTTAATTAGCTAAGACAAGTTAGGCCAGAATTTTTTTATTTTCCCATAATCAATTTGAGAAACATCCAAAGCAGAGCTGTCTCGGTTCGCCAATGTGGCGAATTGCAGGAAAAATAACGCTATGCTGATGCAATTTCCTTGTGGTGCTCGTGTAGGGCCATGGGACGGTCCATCGGATCAAGAGAAAATTCCAAAAAAGGACCATAAGTAAATCTATTTTCTCAAATGAGAACCCAAAATGAACTTCATGTGAAATAAAGATCCGAAATGGACCCATTGTTTAAATAAGGACCCGAAGTAAATTTTGTATCAAATAAAGACCCAAAGTGATCAAGTTAATTTCTATTGAGGACCTTAGTTTGCCAGCAGATATTTTCCAGCGATTAAAATATAGGCAATTTTGTCAGAAATTTGTGATTTGAAAAAAAAAAAAAAAAAAAAAGGGAAAATTCTAAATTGATTAAGTTTAGGTTATTCATTTAGATGTTTACGTTTTCTTCTTTCTTCTCTCCCGCTGCTCCTCAACCAAATCGCTACCCAATCATCATCACGACTCGATTCTCGTCGGCCCTCGCCTTGCTCGACCAATGGAGAATTTGGGTCTCCACAAACAAAGAAAGAAGCATTTAGTTTTCTTCTTGTTTTTGAATTCGTGCCTCAACCGATGAAAAATTTGGGTCTTCGACTTTACCAGAGGATGGGTACAAGGAATGTGGAGAACTTTGGTCTTTGATTTTGCAGAGGATGGGTACAAGAAATGGGAAGATCGTAGAAAATCTAGATTTTTTTTTTTTTTTTTGTTAATTTTCACTATATTTTTATTGGACAAAATTGTCCAAACTCCGGTCGTCGGAACTATCACATGCTTGATAGCCGGCAAATATTTGGATGACCAGCAAGCTCAGGTTCTTATTTGGAATTGATTCAACTATTTCGGGTTCTTATTTGAGACAATGAGTCCACTTTAGGTATTTATCTAACACAAAATTCATTTTGGATCATTATTTGAAAAAATTAGTCAACTTTGGGTCTTTATTTGAAATTTTCTCTCGGATCAACAAAAGTTCAATAATTCTTCTCTTCTTATGGTGCATTCGATGGTGACAAAAGTATTTTTGAACTTATTATCATACTTATAGTTATTATAGTGTGTATTTACTATTTGTATTGATTTGACCGACACCTATATAAATCAACATGGTTAGTCAAAATCAAAGCACAGTTTAGCTAAAGTCATTATTCTAGATGTCCACTATGACTCCATTTGATTCAACAAAAATTTGTTTTCATCACAAGATTTTGTACAGCTAATTGCAATAATGCAATTTCAAAAAGTTTGGGGGCTAGGGCCCTGGCCTCTCTGCAATCATATCAATGTTTTTCCAGCAATATATCGGTTTGTCTTTTTTCTTCGCTATTTTCAGGGAATGCCTTTCATCAATCACATTGAATGCATGTCTCATATACAAGTCAAATAATTTATATATGTATATATTTATTACACTCTTAATTTGTGAGACAAATAGTACAAAGTAGTAATAAAAATGTATCAAATTTACGTTTTTGTAATTTAATAAGCAAGTTTTCCATATTATAATACTTAAAATTAAAGTTGGATAATACTATCATCAAATATTAAATTAAAGTATTGAATTAAGAACAGTTTCTCTTCTACGGGTTTCTTGTTAATATTTCTTATATGTAATCAAATTCTCTAACTCACTCAATTTAAGCGATACATAAAATCAATTTTCATATTTGATTTCCACTCTTTAAATTACTATCATGCCCTCTCATTTAAAATTAAGTCTAACTTAGTAAAGTATTTAAAGGGAGATGAAGACTTATGCAGTTTTACGATAACAGTTCCATGTTTTTTAGGACAATTTGAGGTTTGAAAACAACAGGAGACGTCGGAAACAGTTTCCTTCCGAATCTCATTAAAATTCTTAAAAAGGAGAGTACATTTATTGTCGAAGCATATAGCTATTCACACTAATCTCGCACGCACGTGGGAATGAAGACTAGTTTAATTTATGGAAAGATGTCTTTCATTATGGATTTGTTTGCTTCACGAAAAATGAATGATTTAAAAAATATTTTTCTACAAATTATCGCTTGAAATAATTAGTTAACGAAATATATTTTTATAATAGATAATAATTTATGTTTATATATTTTCGTAGACGCTAAAGTCTTTTTTTTTTTTTTCATTCATTCATTTTTATAAGTGATGCAAGTGATCATTTGTAGGAAATTTTTTGTCAAATTATATATGTTTTGCTAAACAAATAGAGCTTAACAACTCTCTCAATTTTTTGACGTAGATATGCTAGCATGGCAAAAAACCTACCTATCAAGAATGGTTTCCTTGTCATTAAGATTAGCCTTGGCTATTGGTCCCCCAAGGGACCAAAGTTAACGTCTTAGTTGTTGTAATCCAAGTTCAATTTTATTGCAACTCCTGTACAAAACGTCGTAATACATGTCATGAGTCAGACACCTTATACAGAAGCTACGACAAGAATAAACTTAGATTATGACGGTTACTAACCGAGTCATACCTGTATTTTTCCACATACATGAATTCGGTCTCCCAAGACCCGTAGAGCTCTCTTCAACCTGCTCATGGACCTACTCCTTTTTTTTAAATATAATCAATAGCCCTGTTCACCGTAAGGCGTGAAAATGGGTTGTTTGTCATATAATAGTTCCAAATAGCATTTCTTTAAAAAGAGGATCTTTGCTTAGTGGTAGCCTGCTCCAGCTCCCTCACGAAACTTTTGTTATTTGGTTATCCCTAGACATATTTCTGGCGATTCTTATTATATCATTTTGATTAATTCAACTTATAAGACCCTGAAGCAATTAGAAAGTTACAAAAACGAAACCATTCATTCTGAACAACAAATTTTATACTGATATTATTGATTATTAATTAGAAAATTTCTATCAACAAGATAAAAAAAAAAAGTTCCTTCTTCAAAATTCAAATTAGGCAAGGCAAATAAAATAAATTGAAGGTCATCTTTCCTTCTTGCTTCAATTCTTACTGTTTGTTCATAAGTAATGAGATGAATAGACCACACCAATTTGTTATGTAGGGATGATCGAGCTAATTCATCAAATTCAAATATTATCAACCGTTTATATACATAGACACACACACAAAAATCTTTCTCATTATTACGTAGGATCCTCAAAACAAAACAAAAATAATGGTATTTACTAGCAACAACGTAAATAATATAGACAGTGGGTAATCCATACATCCTATATGCTATTTCCCTTGTTTTAAATAAAATTAGTAAGCCCCCACCAGTCAAAGAAACTGAGTCTCTCTCTCTTCGTGAAGGTCGAAATTCACCCGTTAGGTATAGGGGCTTTCCTTCTAATATTCAAGACTTTATTATGGGCACATATAATACTTGGGCCTCAGGAGGGGGTGATTTTAGAAAAATTACCGAGATTACCACATATAACATAAAATTCTTCGCCGACTTCATCTAGTCGAGCCTCTCGATCTGTCATTATTGTGACTTCTGGAATTTTTAAAATAATATTTAGGATATAAAGATAAGTATTATTTAGTTTGGAGCCATGGAAGTTGTTAATTTTGTGAGGCTTGGACGGTGCGAAGGATGATTTTCCGTTATTGTAATCATCGGAATTCAATGCATTGAGCTTAGTGATAGATATATATATATGTCAGCGGTGTTGAGTGAAGGTCATTAATTTCCCGCCATATTGGTTGTAGTCCTCAAGTTGCATATTTGACAATATTCAAGTTTTAAATTTCCAAATTTAAATCTTTTTAGCATCTCTTATTTTTTACCAATGTTTTTAGTGAGTTCAAAATGTTTTTCTAATTTATCAATGCTTGGAACGAACACTGAGTTCCTTGTTTACATACCGATTTACTAGATAATTGATAATTTAATAAAATATCTACTTTGAAAGCCATGCAAGTGAGCCATTTGTCCCTTTTTAATTTTTACCATCTCTTCCTTTCTCCACAAAGTATTTTAAGTGATATATCCTTAGCTCGTGACATTGAACTTAGTTTAGTTATGACTTCATGCATTAAATCATCTATTTCATCCTTAACCAATTAAGGTATTGATAATTCACTCATTTTACTTGGTCAAGAAGCGTTCTCTCAAAATATTAGGCCACTTATATTTCTTGGATTGAAGCACCATTCCCATCATTGCACTTAAAGCTTTTAACCCAAAGTTATAATTCCTTTTAACTTTGGTTATTTGATCAAGCTAACCAAAGGTGGCCATGTGTGATATTTTAATCACATTTTCTTATATTCTTGCCATGTGTCTTTTTAACTCAAGTTTGATCTTCTAAGGTTCATTCTCCCTGGCCACATTATTGAAAGAAATCGTATGATAATGCCACTTGTGATTTTATTTTATTTTTTTAACTTGACCCCCTCTCTTGCATTTCCACCTAGTATTTTCTTTAACTTCTAGTCATCATTTCTCTTAACTTGAGTTACTTTCTCTTATCCTTCTTAGCCTATAAAAAGGTCTTCTTATGTCTTTAAGTTTCAAAAAAAGAATTTCAACTTGTTCTTGCAAACAAATAAAAAGAGATCTTCCTATTTTATTTTCAAATTCCAATCTTTTTGTGTGAAAGGAAAGATTCTATTCTCGTATTGTCAAAGTTTCAGAATTCCATTTTTCAAGAACTTACAAGGTGAACTTGTGGGTTATTCTCTTTTCTTAAACTAGTTTTGATAAAAAGGTTAAGAGATATTAATCTTTGTTCTCGATTGTGATGCTTTGAAGATTATTAAAGTTTTGATTTTACTCAAGCCTTCTATTTGAGGCAAGTGAAAACTCTAGGGTTAAATTAGATTGATCTACTTAGTACTTTTGACTTAGTTGTTTGATGGTTGTTAATTTTAATTTGAACTTTGATGTTAGGGGTGAGAAAGTTTTGCATAATTAAGTATTAAATCGTTGTATTTATTTGGCTTAAATTGATGAGTTTCTACATGCCGAGGTTGTGATCAATCGATTTCCATGAGATTCAATTGAATCAAAAGTGGGAATGATGAGATTAAACTAGTAAGAGATATTTTTGCAATTCAACTAAGTTACCCATTTACTAACTAAACATTGTTGATTATTGGGTGTTGATTATTGGGTTGTTGATGTTATTTATTGTCGATTATTTGGGTTATCGATTTTCACCGTAGTCAATTCTCTGATAATGTTATCATTTCCTTGCTTGAAAAATGAAAAGAGGTAAGAATCTCATTAATATTATTCACATATATGATCATTGAAATGGCAACATAATTATATTTCAGAAGCAAATTGCATGAATAAATGTTTTGTATCACATGTTCATTTTTATAATAAATGTTGTTTTCATTGTTGATGTAAGGAAAATCATATGATTATAATGTTATCATGTGCATTTTTGCTATGTGAGTAAATATAGAAAGTATTATGAAAAGCTTTATTCATTGCTCACATATCAGTAGCGATGATGCCCCAGAGTTGGTATGCCCCTAGAGTGTTCGGGATGTCTCGGAGTGAAGATGCTCCATAGAGTCAGGATTTCCCGTAGAGTTGAGATGTCTTAGGACTTTGGATGAAATGGGATGAAATGAGATTAAATAATTAATATGATGCATGACCATGTGCATACATATCTATTAATGAACTAATTGGTGATAATCATGCATCACAATGCGTTATGTCATATGTTTGCATTTGAGTGAATAATCATGTATGATATCATTTATGGTTTGCATCGACATAGCATGATGGTAAATTAATGCATCTATTTATTCAATTATCTCTCACAGTAAATTTGTATGCAAATGGATCATTATGGTTTGAATGTACCTTGTTGAGTAGTGAGATGATCTCTTACCTTTGATTTGTAGATTTCATTTGTTAGGCTTTGGTTTATTCTTATATTTTTTTAAAATTTGTGGGATGGATCCACCTTTGTGCCATGTTATAGAGTCTCCAAATATATAGAGTCGGAATATTAGGATATATTTGTACCGAAATCCGAGATAGTATTTGTTAAACATAGCTCCACTATTTGGGTGGCTGTAGGTTTACCTGAGCTTCTTCCTACTGTTTTATCACATTGTATATTGATGTAAATGGCGAGATGGTCGAACCTTTAAGAGAGTTTGGTGGTCCTCTTGGACATGGCGATGAGTGAGACGTGATGATGCCGGAAATCATCAACCCTTGAGTTAGGTGGTGGTTAATTAATGTACAAGCTCACTTTTATTTAGTACAAGTGTAATTGTGTTAGGTGACCCTGACCTTTCCCAGAACTATGTTTTTTGTTTTATTTAATGTTGTATAAAGATGGTAACTAGTAGTGTTAATATAAAGAAGCATATGTATATTGATTAAACTCATGTGATTTTCTTGTAAGGGATGTTGTGAAAATTTATTATGCTTTCACATGCGTAATCATAATGATGAGTACAAGCGAAAAAGACTTATGCCACACGTGGCGTTCTTGGGCATCACAATTACACTCTTGAGAATCATAATGAATTACAATCCCCATCCCGCTAAAATTTTAGGAATTAGTTGATAGTTTGAATAGATTCATCTTTTTCTTGGTTTTTGACTGAATATAGTTGAGTGGATTTCCTCACATAGGCATGGCAGCTCGGGTAGTCATACAATTAGAGAGATAGTTTAGTTTGATCACACTACGTCATGTGAGGGTAGCTTCAAGAATAGCATTGTGATGAACCGTAGCTTATAATTAGGCTTTGAACTTACTTTAGGCAAGCTTATGGGCTTCATAGTAATTAGACGAGGAATTTAGATTGATCTAGCAAAGCTCAAAGTAATTGAAGAGATGCCTCCTCACTAGAAACTTGAGCAAGTTCAATCATTCTTTTGATGGCTCCGTTAATGGATGTTGAGAAATTTTTGTGTGTCTCAATTGATTGGAGTTTTGGGTTGCTTCTCCCCCACCTCTTAGCATTCTAGGCCCCTAAAAATATATATATAAACCCGAAATCAAAAAGAAAGAATAGAAATTGAGCCATCTTTTGTCGAGAGAGGCTACCTTCTCTCAAGCTAGTAGTCGGCTAGAAGCGCTTTGGTGCTATTTATCATGTACTTGTGGGCCTCAAGACTCTGGAAGAATTCTTTCCAAGGAAAGAAAATCCCATGGACCGACCCATCGTCTCCATTCTTCTATTTAAGGCAATTCGTGTATTTACTCAAAAAGGTCCCTATCAATCTATTTTAAATTTAAAACGTATCTATAGGCCTAATCTATTTGAACTATCAACTAATTTTTCAGGTTGAACTAGGAGAGTCTCTTAATGCCTTCTTCTTCTTCTTTTTTTCTAACTGGAGTTATTTCACAAATACTTGTCATGTAATGAAGAAGGGGATAACAAGCATATTTGGAGAATGCAGTACGACGAAGAGTTGGATGCTCCATTTGGGATTGATAAATTGATCCCCAAAAGGAATCTATTTAGTCTCTCCTCTATGATGATTTACTTCTAGGGCAAGATCTCTAGTTCAAGTCCAGGAGATCCTGTTGTGCCATGAGAAGTATTTGTTGGGGGTGTCAATTGTTTGGTTTGGGTTTTCATGAAATCCAAACCAAACAGAACCAATAGAGTGAAAACTTAATCGAATTGAATATAAACTAAACCAAAAACCTGATTTTGATCCGGTTTGGTTTTTCAGTTTTCTTTTTTTAACCTACTTACTAGAATTGAACTAAATAAAAGAGAAATTATAAGTTGTGCATTGAATTTTTATTGAGAATTTTGATTTGGCTCAATTAATTGAACTGAATTGAAATAACCCAAACACAAACAAAAAAAAAAAAAGTGATTATTTTTCATTATCTGAATTTTAAAGCATACCGAATTGAAAATGTATGAAATTTCAATTCATCCTTACATCCTTAATATCCATATTTGGAGGAGTAAGCAAACTTACCTGTGAAGAAAAAGTTATAAAGGACTTTCAAATGTCCAAGCAAGTCGAGTACGCAACCAACCGTCATACATAAAATAGCATAGTTATTTAATTGGGTTTGATTATTTATCAGATCATTTAAGAAAAATCTTCCGAGAAAAAAGGTCAAAAAAAAGGTGGAGTGGCTCAGCAATGACATACTCATGTAAGAACAAATCATCCCCATCGGATAGGCCAACCACAGGACGACACGTGGCGAGTGTCGTTTTCGTTACATCACTTCAGCTGCGCAACTGCCCTCTCTCTTTTGCATTTGAAATCGTGTCATCATCACGCGATCGATGGACATTCGAGCCGGAAAAGGTGGCGCCGTCCGCCCGGGAAGCCACGATCGCCTGCGCCAACCCCCACGCTGCGCTCCCCCTGCCCAACCCCGCGGTCAACATCTCCTCGGCCTCGACTTTCCAGGGCCGTGGCCAATCGGGCGCCGCCACGCGTCTCGCGGCCGTTCGCGCGCTCCCACTGGATAAACCATCGACGCCCACGGGCTGGCGCCCAAAGCGTGATTACCATCTCCTTCGCTAAATCGCTGGAAAAGGAACCAGCGGCATGGCCTCCTTCGTCGGCGACTCGCCGCCGCCCGCCGCCGGCTCGGCCCGGCCCCTCGACGGCGACGGCTACGCCGGGTTCGACTACGAGGCCGACTCGCTGCCGCCGGCGTTCGGCGCTCCGCCGTACGGGTCGGCCGAGGAGGCGGCGGAGGGTGGCGGGTTCTCGCCGGAGCAGAACGGCGAGGGTTCCCGCGGGGGTTTCGGCGAGACGGACAGCCCCATCCTGCCGCCCCCGGCGGACATGCAGCCGGAGGAAGGGTTTGCTCTGAGAGAGTGGAGGAGGTGAGCTCTTCTTGCGGCGTTTGATAGCGTTTCAGCTGATGTTTAGAACTGATCAATTTTCATAGAGAGAGAGAGAGAGAGAGTGATGAACTTGAGCTTCTCATGGACATGAATTTGATAGATAAGTGTGAATAGATTGACTACAGTACAGCTCGAACTGCGCGGAATCAAAATTGCAGATGCATGGCAGTCTTTTTTTTGTGAGTTACGCAGATGATGACAAGCTAAAAGCACCGAAATTACTCGCTTTTCAGAGTAATCGTTGAATGGAAATGAATTGATTGCTTCTTGTTCATGTAATTGATGAAGACTTGGGATGCAATTTTTCAGGAAAAATGCGATCAGGTTGGAGGAGAAGGAGAAGAGGGAGAAAGAGCTGCTGGCGCAGATCATTGAGGAGGCGGAGCAATACAAGATTGAATTCTATCAGAAGCGCAGCATATCGGTGGAGAACAGCAAGTCTTCCAATAGAGAAAGGGAGAAGGTAATGAATTCATGCAAATTTTCTTCTTTTTCCGGCGTATACTATGATCCCGGGGTAGAACAGATCAGTTAATTGACATGTGAATCAGAGCTCGCGCTAAAAGACAGTTCTTTTCTTGTCTTTTTTATTCTGGTATGCTAAGTTGCATCTTGTGAATGTTTTATGCAATTTAACTCAAATTGGAAGGTCGTATATACTAATAAAACCTCGCAAGTTTACCTTTTTCTGGACAAATAGAGCATTCTGTGGAGTAACTCTCTTTCTTAAGGACTCTGTTTGCATGATGGACTAGAGCTATGGAAACCTCTGCTCTCCGGGATGTCCGACTGTTGGATTCGATTGGACATAATATTGAATTTTGATTGTTTAGAAATGTTTGTGAGAGATCTTAGCAGCCGTAAGCATCCTGTGGGTCTGTAAAACTCGGTGGACAGTATATCATCTATAGATCAGCCTTTTGAAGTTACTCTAACTCCTTTCCAATTGATCCTTGGTTGTGTATTCAATAAAGTTTGAGGAGAGCTAAGCATGTAAATACCTATTTAATTTGCTTCCCGTACTTGAAATTAGAAATGGTAAAATCTTGTGAGACTATCTTTAAAATCTACATTCTTTTTGCAAATGATCTTGTAGAGCCAAACATTAGTATTGAAGCTCTAGTGTTCCACTTCCTTGGTTCACCTGTTAATGGTATGACTTCTGTATGCTCCTTTCTCTTTTATCGATCTCATCTGCCGATGGCAAGCTTAGAAGCTTCTGATGTAAGAAGTGTTTTGGTAGTCTTCTACATACTGGACTGATGGGATACAAGGAAGCAAAAAGAATAGACAATAAAGACAGTTTTTGTGAAAGTTTCTAACCCAAAACTTGAGTTATTAGGTTGAGAAAGCTACATTTCTATGTGGCACAAGTATCGTATTTAAGCTATGTAGGATATTCTTTAGCACCCCTCGCATGCAAACCCAAATGAAATTTTTGTGGAGTTAAATAACAGGAAATGAGATAAACAAGAAGCATGTGTGAAATAAATGATAGTTGCGGCATGAATGCGGAACTAGACTCTGATTCCTTATCAAAAAGCTCAAACCAAAAGCTTAAACCATTAGTCGGATTGAGACTATCTTGAACATTAGGATCACCACGAACTCGTATTTAAGTGACATTGGATATACTCTTTAACACTTTGGAACAAGAATCTTCTATTTAAGATGTTGTGCAGTCATTTGATATTTTTGCCGTATATTTTTTGTCGCCAGTTATTCTTGGCCAACCAGCAGAAGTTCCACACTGAAGCTGAGAAGGACTATTGGAAGTCAATTGCAGACCTCGTACCCCGTGAAGTTCCAACAATTGAGAAAAGGGGGAAGAAGGAGAAGGAGAAGAAGCCCTCCATCGTGGTTATGCAGGGACCGAAACCCGGGAAGCCAACCGATCTCTCGAGGATGCGTCAGATACTTATCAAACTTAAGCACAATACTCCTCCCCATATGAAACCTAAACCCCCAGAAGCAACAGAATCTAAAAAAGATGCTAAACCTGTGGCACCAGCTGCTGGTGCAACCACAGCTGCTCAAGCTCCCCCTAAGGCTGCTGCAGCAGCAGCTCCGAAGGTTTCATCTAGTGCTTGAGCGCTCTTGGTGCGGACCTGCAATTGATGGTTGCTAGTATTAAAGAGTTATAGATCCATGTCAGGACATTAAGTTCGAGTGCAGTAAATCTTAGGACTTTAGTTTATGTGCATGTTGTATAGATCCAGTCTTTTTCTGTGCAGAATTTAGAAAAAAAAAAACTCTAGCCCTTGTACTTTTGGTGTCAGTTTTGTCAGTTTTAATATTCTGGTGTGTGTGTTGTGTTTATATTGTCTCTGCTTGTAAAATTTCTTGTCCTGTATCATGCTGTTTCAAGTTCTAGTTTTCCTCCTCCAGTACTTCGCTTCGTTGGTTTTATGTCATGTTATGGAGAGTATTCCGATGACCAAGGTCTGCAACACAACCCTCCTAGCAGAACAGCGGTTACTGTTGGTGAAAGGCTTCCTGGTTACTGAGGGATGGTTCTCAGGTTGCTGATTTGGAAATCTCACGCCTCGTGCTTGGAAATGAATGTGGGGTCAAATGAGCATTTAATCGTTTCGAGTTTCAAAAGGTCCTTATAGCTGATATAGATGTACCTGCAGCATATGTTTCAACGTTTATTTGTTACCAGTTCGTCCAGTTTGGCGTTCCACTTTCGTTTCTTTGCCCTTCTTTTGCGGTCATCCAGTCGGTTTCTGGTGCCTGAGGAGACACGTTAGTTGCTGGAACTCCTTTCCCTATCAAAACAGAGGTACACTGGTACAGGCCGAGCATCTTAAATGTCGAGATGTCGATGGATGAACAAATTTACTGGCGTCGCTTTCCTAGCCAAAATGTTTCCATCCCGTCTTGAGAAGTGCATCCAGAAAGGCACCTAAGAAATCTCACCCTCTCCGTATGACAAATCCTTTTGACACAGCGTGCACGACAGCCGAGAAGAGAGCAATCAGAACCATGAAATGACTTTGGTTTATATTGGCGAACCATTTCTCGAAGTCATACAGATGAATGAATCAACAATGCCTATACATAAGTTCTAAACAGTGTTATTCACTGAAACGAAAGAAGTTATCTATATCCTCAATCCACATGCGCTCTGGTACCTACTCACTCAGAAGCCGGTTCTTATTGAGAGCATCATTAGCACGAAGAAATACTCAGGAGTATGAACAATTGCCAAGTAAAGGTTGGGGAAAAACTCCGGTACTTGGGTTTCGGACCTGCGCCACGTTCATTTGGTAACAAGTGAATCATCATCTAGGAAGTATTAGGCTCGCACTGTCGGAGCCAGTGTGAGCCAGGGTGCTCTGTGGATTGGACGCCTGCTTGCCCTTCCGGGCCTGAGAAGACGCTGAAGAACTAGCAGCACCGCCGGCTGACAGCCCAGAGTTATTCCTCTTGTATACGCCGGGCTCCGTCAGCGACTCATCCTTAAGGTTAACATTTCTTGAAAGCATCTCCACCACTTGCTTCATAGTCGGTCTTTGGTTCGAAGCTGCTTGAGTACAAAAGAGCGCCACCTTGATATAGCGCAACACCTCGTCTTCCGGATATTCCGCCAGCTCCGGGTCGACAATCTCTAGAAGTCTCTGTTCCGCTTTTAGTTTCCACGTCTGCTCGGTAATAAGCAGTAGTCAGCATATGCACAGACCAATCGATGCAGTAACATATCTTAAGCCATTCCAATCCATAAAAATTGAAAGACCAAGACATGGTTCTAGCTGCAACAACATTTTTGCAATCTTGTCATTTCAATTCAAACATGAGACCTAATCTCAATGCACGGCTTTCTTCCCAATGCCACTATTGTACTCATTACAAACTTATACACCGCTGTGACTAGTACAACCTCAATCATAAAAGATGCAAAACTGCTATTGTAAGTTAGAACACTTCTATTAAGAGTCTCGAGTTGCTATAGAATATCATCCATGCGCCTGATAAAAAAGTGCACGAGAAACACAGGTAAATCATCTGAATTGTGAACTTTTCTGTACTTAGTCCAGAAACATACCCATTCCACCAAAACCATGAGTTCCTCCCCAAAGGCAGCTTTGCTACTACTTCTGCCACTAACTATTTCGAGCAAGAGTATCCCAAAACTGTAGATATCCGCCTTCCTGGTCAGCTGGCCGAAGAGCGCATATTCTGGAGCCAGATAACCTCTGTGAGAAACCAAAAGAGATAAATCACATAGATATAAAGCCATGAGGTTAACAGATCAAAGTTTAACCAGAATTGTTTGAGTTAACTCAATAGTGATCTCGCAGAAAGGATATGTGGTCAAACGCAAGAGACATGTATATCAGAGGGATACTATTTCTGGTGAGTTCATTCTTTCGCTGAAAACATCCCAAATGATTAAAGTAAAAGAATATGAGATAACCACATTTGTTGCAAGTGCTAACTATACATCCGGTTTGATCTACCTTAAAAAAAAGGAACAGAGGAAAATAAGAAAACCAGACATCCCGGTGAAGAAAATTAACCTGAGAATGGTCCTAGAAAACCTACACTACAAGTATGAACTGTCTGCAAAAGTTCCGAGCAAGAATATAGCCTAGGCAAGCCATGAGGGATATGAAGCACAATAATAATTACTCTTACACTGTTCCTGCTACTCGAGTGCTCAAATGGGTAACGTTGTCTGGGAATAGCTTTGCCAGCCCAAAATCTCCAATTTTTGGATGAAAATTTCCGTCAAGAAGTACATTACTGGCTTTAATGTCTCTGTGGACAATAGTCGGTTTGGCTTCTTCATGGAGAAAGGCAAGGCCTGATGCCATACCCAGACAAATCGCAACCCTCTGAGGCCAATTCAGAATGACATGTTTGCCTTTTGAACCTGCATTACAAAACTAGGAATCATAACAAGTTGAATAGTGGAAGCTTTATGCTGAAAATTTATTTCGGAAATTGTTGACCAAGTCAAGAAAAGATGTCTGTTCGATCACTTATGAGTATCACAGACTTTGAAATATACACTAAATTCAGATAAATGAGAATTACTGAGTAAAACACTAGCGAGGCTATTGTTCTCCAGGTACTCGTACACCAACATTCGATTCTTGCCCTCCACACAACAGCCAATGAGTTCGACGAGGTTTGGATGATGAATATTCGATATCATGTTGATCTCTGTTAGGAATTCTTTCGTTCCTTGCTTAGATTCTGCTGAAAGGGACTTAATCGCAACTTGAGTACCGTCTCTCAGAACTCCCTGTGCCACCATGCAATATTATTATCAACACCTAAGAACATTCTTTGCTGTCCAATTCAACAGATGCTTCAATGGGCTCACCTTATAGACAACTCCAAAACCGCCTCCTCCAAGTTTATTTGACGGATGGAAGTTCCCGGTTGCCGATCTCAATGAAGGATAAGAGAAAAGCCTTACGTTGTTGGTCGGAATCTCTGTGACAGGCAAAACAAATTACAGAGGAACAGTAGAAAACAGTAGGCTGACTTCGACATCATTTCGTGACATGGTATATTTTAGGATACAGTTAAGAAATATCAAAACTTGCTTTCGTGAGTATCTGGATTCAGTTGGCATGCTCCTCTACGAGCATAGGTCGTTTCTTATTTGAGCTTTGCTAAGCATAGAATGCTGCAAATTGGAAGTTGAACTAATCTGAATTACTTTTGCAGCCAGTCTGCTTATGCTTCAAAAGGGAAAATGCCATTAATTTTGGCCGGTGACTCGACTTAGGTACTCGCATACCTACTCGAAACCTGTAACTGAAGCCATAATCATAAAGACTACGGTTTTGACCAAAGCTTGCCTTTCGGTATCAAGAACTCAGAACCAGAATCGTGCTTATTAAGCAAGAACACGGTTGTTGCATAAATTACCCTCAAGAAACATCAGAATGAATGTTCTGATAATGTGAGGGTGAGCAAAAAATTTCTTTCTTTGTCCGAAAATTTTCACATAAACCAATTTTTCATATCCTCAGCAACTCTCAGGGATGCTGATGACGATGCCAATTAGACATCGAACAGACATCAATCGGCTTTCATCGGAATTCTTTGCTCAAGAAACCCCATGTTAAAGAGAAAAAGAGAGAGAAAGAAACAGCCCAAGATTTAAAAAAAGGAAAAGAGTGAGATTTAATCATCCTGCATTTGACAATTTGGAAGCGCAAGAACTTTTGGTATACTTACCATCTCCCTCGGCCTGAGCTGGGCTGCTATTTCTTTTACAGCTACTGAACCCACCAAAGCAGCCACAACTCATTGCTTTGCGCATCTCTCTACACGTAGTAGTACTCAGCTACCTCCATTTTTTTCACCTCATCTCCTCATCCTCTCCACCCTAAACAGACCCAAAATACAACCGAATAGCTGTTCAAAATTCAGCAAAACCACGCTCAAAACTTGAAGAAAGAGCAAGAATATAAAGAGAGAGAGAGAGCAGATACAGACGAGTACAAATCAGTTACTCTGACCCGACTTCCAAACTGCTGAAGAAACAGAGCCGGGGTGGGAAGAACTTGCAGGAAAATTTCAGAGAAAAAGAGTTGAATAGAGGAATCCGTATTTTGGAAAAAAAGATCCATATATTGATAAAACAAGAGCCATACGAATACCTCCTCTTCTTTTTCTGCTGGTAATAAATGGGAAAGAACGCGTGCAAAAGAGAGATTGCCACCGAAACATTTGACACTGACCAAGACATGGACAGAGAGAGAGAGAGAGAGAGAGAGAGAGAGAGAGGGGGGGGGCAGTTCTCCAGTTTACCCAGAACAGACCTTCGGCTCCTTTTCAATCCTCGTACAGCAATGTCGTCAGACGAACGATTCACTCCAATTTCTTTGTCCAGCCCACCAAGAAAGTCAAGAGACTCCTTTTCCACGCACGCCATGTAAACGCCCCCAAGAGCGGGGGGCGGGGGGTGGCTAGAAAAGTTGAAAAAAGGCCTCGGACTCCATGGAAAGACGCCACGGATGGCGACTTCTTTCGGGGTCCTTTTAGCTGCGTCCCGGGGAAAAGCGTGTACCGACTCGGCCGGCACCCTTTTCAGTTTTCACATCATCGGTTCTTGAGAGCCGGCAGATGCGGGCAAGGGCGATCCTGGGGAGAGATTTTGCTCCTAATCATTTCAGTTTAAGTGCATGGATTACAGGTCGCTCTACCAAACGTGGGGCTTCGGTTTCTTGAGGATGTAACCCACCCCACTCCAAGCCTCTTTCCCTCAACCACCCCTACGACCTCGGGGCAAGGTAAGTTCCCCAAGACACGACACTTTGTGCTTCGCTTCTCCCTCGTTTAAGAATTTACTATTATTAGGTTGTCGGATTTTCTAAGTGAATTTTCAAACGTGCCTCTATAAATTAATCATTAACAAGTATAATAATGAGGAGTATCATAATTGCCCAAGTGGTTTAATACACTTTCGAGAACAATAGAATTATTATAGCTAGTTTGTAATCTTGTAAAATTTTCTCGACGGCACCCAAAACTTATATTGTAACTCAGAATCTAATCATAACCCCATATGATGTTGGGGATGATTGGAGATTCGAATTGGTCCAAAAATAATGACATGAGATAGTTAGAACAAAATTGTGATGTCAAATCTCATTTTTTATCCTAATGCTTGATATGACCTTTCCTTCTCAAGAAAAATCGGAATGCATATTTCAAAGAAAATATTTCTTTTAAATAAGCGAGAACTCCTTTCATGTCTATTTTTCCTTCCTTCTGTTTTTTATTTTTTTTTCCCCTCAATTTACTCACTGTATTTTCAGCTTGTAACACTCACAGGGGGAGCTGTCGACAGCAGTGACGTGAGCATGACGTCAGCAACGCACCACATGCTGACATGTGAATGCGCACGGTTTTCGGGTTTTGTTTATACTTTTGACAAATGAAAAGCCCCATGACAGCCACTACTCACAGGGGGGAAGTCAACGTCCCGACAAATCCATCCACGTAATTGACAGCTGGTCTGAGAATTTCTTTTTTCCTTTTTTTTTATTTTTGCTGTGGCTGCACCTCTATGAAATTATTAGGTAGTCTCTCGTGTGACCGGGAGTGAGCATTTGGCCTAGGCCGGTACTCATATTGATGGGGACTGAACCAGTCCTTGCTTTTAGGGCTTCTAGATCTTGTACTGTATGAGTTGATCTTCGATCTTCAAAATTTAAGGTTAATTCAACCCGAACCAACCATGCACATAATATTTTATATTTAATATATTATATAATGTGTTTTTGTCATATTCTAAATTATAGCACCTCTTCATCTATTTTCTTTGTAATTTAATTTGTTGTGAGTAGAAACCAAGATCAAATGACCCCAAAAAAATAGAAACTCCCTTTACTCGCCTCAACCTTGCTCACTTGCCTTGGCCTCATTCACTTTGCTCACAACTTGCCTCGCTCACAACTCGTCTCTCTTCACTTCACTTGCTTCACTTGCTTTGTTACTCGCCTTTGTTCACTTACATCACTACTCACCTTTATTCTCTTGTGTCGCACGTTCATTTTTATGATTTGTTGCTTTTAGCAAGTGTAAGTTTTTATTGTTATCTTATCTTATGTTTACATTTGATATGTATTAATGTCCATAATTTAGTTGTTCAATGTCACATTGTTGATAAATATATAATTTAAAATAATGCATTTTTTTAAGGAATATAAAAAAGGAAACAAAATAAAAAAAAAAAATTGGTCCTAGGTTGACATTGAAATCGAACCGGATCCATATGATCGGTCCGGTCCCCAATCCCAAAAATTACTGATCAACACTGTGTGAGTTGATCCCTAAGCTAGGTGTTGGATCGGTCCAACCACCGTCATGCTCATCCCTACTTGTGACAATGAAGTGATTTTAGCTGCGTTTAAGCAAAAGTTAAACCGCTCGAACAAGGAGAAAGATCAAGAATTGAAGGATTGAAACAATTCCTCCTTACTTATTTTTTTCATTGGCACTGAAAACCTTGATTTCAATTTCCAAAGTGTTTGCACAGAACCTTCTTCGTAAATTTTTCAAATCTACGGCTACACTCTAATTGACAACGAAGGCGCAAACTACAAAGACGCGATACTTGCAAGGAGAAGAGAGGCTTGGAGATAGATGCCGTCTCTATCGTCGCTCAGTCCGCCGCCAAGGTTCCCGCGAGATGAGTCTTCACATAGGTGCGCGATCAACGAAGTAGAGAACGGCCTGATTTAGGGCTTAGCATACGAAGGACATTCAATTTGGGAAGAAAGAGACAATGTTCAATTGGGGAAGAGGGAGACGACTCCGTTTTCGGATAAGGAGATGATCCAAAATGGCATCATTTTATAGACACGGGCGTTCTCATGTAGGGGAGAGAAATGATTTAAATAAGTTGCGTCAACATTTTTCGTTAGTCAAATTGGACAGGACTAACGAAACAATCCGATTGCACCAACTTGTCGAGTTTTAAATGTTATTACACTTTTTGTAAGTTTTAGGATTCGATTATACTTTAACGATAAATTTTAAAATTTTCAATGCACTTATCCCTATATTTGCCTTTGTAAAGACTTCCATGATTATAATCTAACTTTCCCCTTTTTGCTTACCATATCTTTTAACTTATTGTAATGGTGCGAGACGACTCTTTTCATGTGAACTAAGGCCTTTAAAAGAAGTACTTAAGGGTCTGTTCGTTTTATGGAAAATTAGCAATTATTAAAAAATATTTTCCCAAAAATCATTTTCCAGGAAAATGACAATATTTTATGGTATTCGGCTAAAACCTAAATATATTTCGAAATATATTTTCCGGTGTTTAGTAAGGAAAATATTTTCTAAGACTTCACCACTTAGGCATATGTTACTTACCGACTTATAAATCCATCAAATATGAACTTGCCTTTACCAGGCAAACTTACTTCATATATTTGTTCCCTCATTATCGCTAAACGCAGATTTTAAAAAGAAACAAAAGAGAAAAGAAGTAAAGCATATACAGCCCTCATGAGAATCTTCCAGTTAAGTAGCATGTTCTCCATCTGCATCTTTTGTGTTTTAATAAATAAAAGAAAAAAAGAAGCAAAGCATGTAGAACATTTTGTTTGAGCAATGTACAAGCTCAAGGGTAGAATAAATAAATAAAATGATTAGCAATAATGCGGCGCGAGCTTGAGATCAACGAGCTCGAGGTTCACCTAGCAACGGCCGATAACTAACCAAGAAAGAAGAAGATGGGAAACAAAGAAAAGAAAAGAAAAGGAAATTAAAAATAATTCAAATTAAAAAAGAAAAAGAAAATTAAAAATAATTCGAACAAAAATAAAAGAAAAAGAAAGTGGATGAGAAAGTAAGAATTTGTAGAGATATGAGATAAGAGAGATCAAGTGAAAAAAATGTTTTACACATTTGAAAACATTTTCCCTTAACTTAAAAGGTTTTTTTCCTTTCATAGAAAATATTTTCCCAAATGAATTCATTTTTCGTGAAACGAACGTCAAAAAATCCGAAAAACATTTTCTGGAAAATTATTTTCCACGAAACGAACGAAAACTGAGTCTTCATTTGAATGTGTCACTCGATAAGATCTTTCCTTGATTTAATTAGGTCTTGGGTCCCCACTAACTCCTTACCTATCGCGACGGCCTGTTCATCGTCAGTATCGCGCAAATTGGAGAATCCCGGTGCTTGACGGAACCTGTGATGACAACAATCTCCATCATTTTTAGCATTGACTGGCCTGTTGATGTCCACCCAGCCGAATAGGCCAAAAACCTCACCAGGCAAAAAGGACAAACCCCGCACTTCCAGAAGGAGCACAGCTTTTGATACAATCCGTCACTCACTTTAGAGCGATGCACACGCATGTATTGCTCCACAATTTGCCCCCTTGATTAATCTGGCGATTCATGTGCCTCGTATCGTGTTTCTTTTCTTTTATTTTGATTCAAATGATTAAATGACTTATGATCTTAACTAGCTTTGATGAAAACATCTTGTATTTTGTTTAAATTGTGTATCATTCTCGAAAAGAATAAGAGATGCGCATCACTTATGAACCTCGCGAACCATCTAATGCATCTTATATTGAAAATAGAATGCGCGATATTCCTTCTGGTATATTTATTTCGAGCCAATGTAGTCGAAATCAAGTCATGCAAGTACTCGTTCTAAAAATTTAAGCGTTTGAAGAATCATACAACATCAAAAAATGATTTGAAAGGAAGCGAGAATCTATACACAAACTTCCAAGTTGTTATCGGTGTTTTCACATAAGGAAATACATTTAAATGAAAAAAATAAAAACAAAAAATTCAGTAAAATCGCATAAACTGGGCAACACCCGGACAAATTAGTGGACATTTCCGCAGATATAATAGATCAAGGCAAAGAAATAAATAAGTCTTACACCTGTATTTATGCCCATTTTTTATTTCCTGCCCGTTCGAAAGTCTTGAAAAGGAAAACACCACTTATTACATCTCCTCATGACTTTCACTCTAAAAATCATTAGATACGATTCTACATACGTTTATCTGGACATGAAAATAGATTTTGGATGTTTTACGCTAAAAAATAGTCAAAACATGCGTGCAGAAAAATTTAGGAGATTGAACTTCATTTTCTGTTGGTAAGTAAGGTTTCATAACCAAAATTCACATTTATCTAAGTTGAGAGAGTACAGTCTTAATGAATAAAAAATTATCCTTAGATATAACATGACATGTACGAGTAAAGACGTATGTGCTTTGTCCTTTTCCAAAGCAAATGATTCTTAAATCTTCTTCCCACGTTTTGGTGATTAGTCAAAGGCTGATGTTGGCACACCCTATTTAAGAAAATGACAATTGCAAATTAGGGGTGTGCAATAGGAACCACACCAACGTGGAACAACCCAGACCATCTGGTTTTGGGCAATTCCCAAAGAGAGCAGTCTGATTTCTGATTCCCACTTTTGGAATTGATTGCCGATCGGTCCGATTCTCGGTTCCAAGGTGGGAACCGGATGGACCAAACTGACCTGATCGGACTAATTAATTTTATATGTATAATATATATTTTTTAAATTTCTTAAGAAACAAATCCTAATTCCTCTCAATTTCTCTCATTTTTCATTTTATTTTTGACTTAAAACAGCAAATTTACTAGTTCCATCGAATTGAACCGAACTGGTTGATCAATCGGTCCAGTTCCCGATTCTACCTCAAAACCAGATCGGTTGGAACCGGACCGGACTAGAAACCGATTAGTCCTACTACAAATAGCATAATAGAAAATACATTCTCAACATTTTCAAAAATAAAAAAAGGCTTACGTTTTTTCCACGCTCTAAATGACTATAACAATACCTAGATTATTGAGTTGACGAAAATAACTTCAGGAGGCTGATGTTTGAGAAGATCTAAGCACGCCCTATTGAGAAAATCACAATTGTGAATAGCATAATAATAAAAAAAAATTTAACTCTTTCAAAAATAAAAAGGACTTACATTATTTCCATGCTTTAAATGGCTATAATACTACATAGATTATTGAGTTGACGAAAAGAACCTTAGAGAACTAATTAATCAAGACCACAAATGGAAAGGGTGAAGGTGTAAAAGTCATGCATTGTCATAAAAATACAAGACTTTCCGTATTAACAAAAAGAAAAAATGTTATTTTCCATTCGTTTTTATAGACTTCTTTTTTTGTTAGAATTTTTTTATAAAGGATTCATTTCCTCTCTTCTTCTTTTTAACGTGCTTAAGCTTATTTTTATAAATTATTTTTTTGTAATGAGTTTGCATCTTTTTGGTGATCTTTGTTATTGACATATTTTAAATATAAATTAAGGTTAATACCACAAAAAACTCTAAATTGGTATATCCGTCACAAATTTATCCCAAACTAATATTTTGACTATCAAAACTTCAAACTAGTACATTTGTGACAAATTTACCTTGAACTAATTTTTTTATTGCCAAAAATCCCAAACTAGTATGTTTGTGACAAATATACCCTTCATTAAATTAGATTCATACCATAAAAAATCACAAAACTAGTACAATTGTAACAAACGGAAAGTAAAATTTCAAATTGGTACATTAATCAACTATCACGTATCATCCAATTCAATAATTTGACAGTAAAATTTAACGAATACTAAAAAAGATAAATTTATCACAAATATACCGATTTGAAATAATTTTGTCAAAGTATACAAATTTGCAATTTTTTATGGTCAAAAAATTAATTTATGGTAAATTTGTCATAGGTGTATCAATTTGAGATTTTTCATGATATTAACCCTATAAATTATAATTTTAAAGAGTTCACAACTTTAACCAAAGAATTATTTATTGAAAAACTTGAAATAGGGAAATTTACATTTATGTAAGTTGAGAGAGTACGGTCTTAATGAATAAAAAATTATCCTTAACCATAACATGACATGCACGAGTAAAGACGTATAGCCTAATGTGCATAGTCTGTTTCCAAAGCAAATAAATTTTCTTCTCGCATTTCGAGAATAGTCAGGTGCTAATATTTGAGGAGATCCAAGCACGCCCTATAAAGAAAATGACAATTGCAATTAGCAAAATAAAGAAAACATTCTTAACTTTTTCAAAAATTAAAAAAAAAAAAGGCTTATTCTATTTTCACGCTCTAAATGGCTGTAACACTCCCTAGATTATTGAGTTGATGAAAATATCTTCAAGAGGCTGATGTTTGAGGAGATCTAAGCACGCCCATTAAGAAAATGAAAATTGCGAATGGTTTAATAAAATAAAATAAAAAAACTGTACTTTTTCAAAAATAAAAAAGGATTACGCTATTTCTATGCTCTAAATGGCCACTCCCTAGATTATTGAGTTGATGAAAATAAGCTTAAGAGAATTAATTAATCAACACCACAAACGGAAAGAGGTGAAAGCATAAAAGTTGCACATTATCAAAAAAAAAAAAAACAAGATTATCTGTGTTAATAAAAACAAATTTATTTTATTTCACCACATTATCTTATTTTCCATTCGCTTTTATGTAGACTTTTTTTTTTTGTCAGAATTTTTTTTATAGGCTTCATTTCCTCTCTTCTACTTTTTAATGTGCTCAAGCTGATTTTTTGTAATGAGTTTGCATCTTTTTGATGATTTTTGTGATTGAAATTTTTTTAATATAAATTATAATCATAAACAGCTCACAACTTTAACCAAAAAATTCTTCTTAGAAAAAATTGAACTAAAGAATTGTATACAACTAGAAGTTATTCTAGATTGAACTTTGGAGATACATAGTAAATAAATATTGCAAATATTTTTAAATAACAGAATCTTAATCATTAAATTTATCGAATACTTGAATATAAGATCATTCTCGTAAAAAAGCAATGAGTATGTAAACTTCCTCGATTTGTTGGGAAAAAATAGTTTAGGAAATGTTAATAAAATTAGAGTTAAGATCCTAAAAAATTCAGAATTGATATACTTGTGATAAATATATCCAAAACTTTTTTTTTTACCATCAAAAATCCTAAACTGGTAGACATTTGATAAATTTACCTCAAATTAATATACTTGTAATAAATTTGTCCTTCATTAGTTTTCGTTAAATTTTATTATCGAATTGCCGAATTATGTTATTGGCGTACCGGTTTGAGATTTTCCTCTCTATTTGTCATAATTGTACCATTTTTGTAGTTTTTTGTAGTATCAATCAATTTAATTGAGGGTATATTTGTCACAAATATACCAGTTTTGAGTTTTTGGCAGTTGAACAAATTAGTTTTGAGTAAATTTGTCATAAATATACCAATTTAGGATTTTTTGCAATCATTTGAGGTAAATTTGTTACGAGTGGTACCAATTTTGGGTTTTCATGGTTAAGAAATTAGCTTAAAGTAAATTTATCACATATGTACAAGTTTGGGGTTTTTTAGGATATTGATCATAAAAATTATTAGATTGATTAATCTATAGTAAAGGTATATTTTTCCTTTTTCATGAATCTTACCATTAATAGAATCTTGGGAAAAGTATCAAAAAGTTCTAAAGCTATTACATCAACACCAATTTAGTCTTGAACTTTTTATTTGTGCCAATTTAGTCATAAATATTTTAACATTGTGCCAGTTAAATCTTCTTAGCTAATTTTGGCCATATTTTGCTGGCGTGGACTCATGCTAGCCTACATGACACCATCGATGTTAACGTGAATATTTTTTAATAATATATTAATAATTTTTCAATTCTTTAATTATTTTTCTCAATTTTTTTTATTTTTTTTTTTCCTTTCTTCTTCCTTTGACCGATGATTGACCACCGGCCATGACAGGGTAAGTTGGCCTCGCCAAACTAGCGAGGGGAGCCCTCATCGTGGGTCACTCTCACCCGCCCAAGCCTCGCTTGTGGCAAGCAACAACAATCCTCACCCAAGTGAGGGCAACTAGCCTTGCCATGGTTGGTGGTTGGTCACGGCCAAAGGAAGAAGAAAGGCAAAAAAAGAAAAAAAAATGAAAATATACTATTAAAAATTGTCCACGTCAATGATGCCACATATGCTAGCTGACATGCATGTCAATCAAAATCTAGTCAAAATTAATTGGAAAGACTAAATTAGCATTAGATCAAAAGATTTAGACCTAAATTAGTATAGAAAAATATTTATGACTAAATTGACACAAATATAATAAGTTTACGACTTTTTTGACACTTTTTCAATAGAATCTTAGCGAGAGCTAGTTTAGACCATATAAATCTTTGAGGGTGTCTAAAGTTATTTTAGGATTAAAAAATAACATGACCATAAAAAAATAAACAGCTCTTTATAAAGATATTTTTCCTTCCTTTAATCTACCATTGTTACCGACCAAAAAAAAAAAAAAATCTACCATTGTTTACCAACAACAGTATCATAACACGTGATGGAAAAATTATCCACTCAATCATAGACTTATTGTACAAATATCAATTCAGTTTTAAAATTTCAATTTTATCAATTTAGCCTTAAATCTTTTCTTAAAATTTCAATGTAATTATTCAAATCAATTTTTGTTGAAAATTGACAACTATCTTATGTGGTATACATTGTCATGTCAATAATTTCCAATGAAAATTAGTTAGAATGATTAAATTTTTATAATTCCACGCATGTAGTTAAGATTAAATTGACATATATGCAATAGATTTAGGAGTGACATATATGCAATAGTTTATAATTCAATAGATAATTTTTCTGAAGCACGACCTATGGTCATCGACCCGTCTAGGTTTATTAGTTATGATTCCAAAGTTCCCAAGTTCGTGGATGTTGGTGAAAACAAAAGTGGACTCCACTTTTCATTTTATTTTATTTAAAAAAAAATTATGGCGTTTGGTCACTGGTCAGAAAGAACGGACCCGACTTCAAAGTCCTTTTTCACTTCGATGTGTACAAACCTCCTCATTTCTTATTATTGACCAATGCCCATTATTGACCAATGCACTTTGTTCATCCATATCCAATGAGGAAATTTCCAAATTTTTTAATATATTGGTTAAGAAGCATCTCAGCAATTTGACTACTGTAGCACCGCCTTATTTTAATTATTTAACGAGCGTCCGAATAATTTATCGATAAAATCCCTTTCAAAAAAACTTAAAAAAATCTTGAGGATTTAGCAGACCCTAATAAGATTTAGGAATAGAAAAGGTAAAAAATGGAACACTCCCTAGATTATTGAGTTGATGAAAATATGTTCAAGAGGCTGATGCTTGAGGAGATCAAAGCACGCCCATTAAGAAAATGAGAATTGCGAATAGTCTAATAAAAAAACTTTACTTTTTCAAAAATAAAAAAGGATTACGCTATTTCTATGCCCTAAATGGCCACTCCCTAGATTATTGAGTTGATGAAAATAACCTTAAGAGAATTAACTAATCAACACCACAAAGGGAAAGAGTGAAAGCATAAAAGTTGCACATTATCAAAAAAATACAAGATTATCCGTGTTAATAAAAACAAATTTATTTTATTTCACCACATTATCTTATTTTTCATTCGCTTTTATGTAGACTTTTTTTTTGTCAGAATTTTTTTATAGGCTTCATTTCCTCTCTTCTACTTTTTAATGTGCTCAAGCTGATTTTTTGTAATGAGATTGCATCTTTTTGATGATTTTTGTGATTGAGATTTTTTAAATATAAATTATAATCATAAACAGTTCACAACTTTAACCAAAAAATTCTTCTTAGAAAAACTTGAACTAAAGAATTGTATACAACTAGAAGTTATTCTAGATTGAACTTTGGAGATACATTGCAAATAAATATTTCTAATATTTTTAAATAACAGAATCTTAATCATTAAATTTATCAAATACTTGAATATAAGATCATTCTCGTAAAAAAGCAACGAGCATGTAAACTTCCTCGATTTGTTGGGAAAAAAATAGTTTAGGAAATGTTAATAAAAATTAGGTTAAGATCCTAAAAATTTAAAACCGATAAACTTGTAATAAATATATCCAAAGCTTTTTTTACCATCAAAACCCCAAACTGGTACACATTTGATAAATTTACCTCAAACTAATATACTTGTAATAAATTTTTCATTCATTAGTTTCCGTTAAATTTTATTATCGAATTGCCGAATTATTATACATGACAATTTATTAGTGTACCGGTTTGAGATTTTCCTTTCTATTTGTCATAGTTGTACAATTTTTGTAGTTTTTTGTAGTATCAATCCAATTTAATTGAGGATATATTTGTCACAAATATACCAGTTTTGAGTTTTTGGCAATCGAACAAATTAGTTTGGAGTAAATTTGTCATAAGTATACTAGTTTAGGATTTTTTATGGTCATTTGAAGTAAATTTGTTACGAGTGGTACCAATTTTGGGTTTTCATGGTTAAAAAATTAGCTTTGAGTAAATTTATCACATATGTACAAGTTTGAGGTTTTTTAGGATATTGATCATAAAAATTATTAGATTGATTAATCTATAGTAAAGGTATATTTTTCCTTTTTCATGAATCTTACCATTAATAGAATCTTAGGAAAATTATCAGAAAGTTCTAAAGCTATTACATTGACACCAATTTAGTCTTGAACTTTTTATTTGTGCCAATTTAGTCATAAACATTTTGACATAGTGCTAATTAAATTTGTTTAACTAATTTTGGCCATATTTTGCTAACGTGGACTCATGCTAGCCTACATGACACCATCGACATGAATGTGAATATTTGTTAATAATATATTAATAATTTGTCGATTCTTTAATTATTTTTTCTCAATTTTTCTTTTTCTTTTTCCTTTCTTCTTCCTTTGACCGATGATTGACCACCGGCCATGACAGGGTAAGTTGGCCTCACCAAACTGGCGAGGGAGCCCTCATCGGGGTCACTCTCACCCGCCCAAGCCTCGCTTGTGGCAAGCGACAGCAACCCTCACCCAAGTGAGGGCAACTAGTTTTGCCATGGTTGGTGGCCAGTCACGGCCAAAGGAAGAAGAAAGGCAAAAAAAGAAAAAATAATGGAAAAAATAATTAAAAGTATATTATTAAAATTTGTCCACATTAATGGTGCCACATAAGCTAGCTGACATGCATGTCAATCAAAATCTAGCCAAAATTAATTGGAAAGACTAAATTAGCATTAGATCAAAAGGTTTAGACCTAAATTGACATAAAAAAATGTTATGACTAAATTGACACAAATATAATAGGCCGATGACTTTTTTGACACTTTTTCCATAGAATCTTAGCGAGAGCTAGTTTAGACCATACAAATCTTTGAGGGTGCCTAAAGTTATTTTAGGATTAAAAAATAACATGAGCCATAAAAAAATAAACAGCTCTTTATAAAGATATTTTTCCTTCCTTTAAGTCTACCATTGTTTACCAACAACAATATCATAACACGTGATGGAAAAATTATCCACTCAATCATAGACCTATTGTACAAATATCAATTCAATCTTAAAATTTCAACTTTATCAATTTAGCCTAAATCTTTCCGTAAAATTTCAATGTAGTTATTCCAATTAATTTTTGTCGAAAATTGACAACTGTCTTATGTGGTCTACATCGCCATGTCAATAATTTCCAATGAAAATTGGTTAGAATGACTAAATTTTTATAATTCCACGTAGGTAGTTAAGATTAAATTGACATTCATACAATAAGTTTATAATTCAATAGATAATTTTTCCGAAGCACGACCTACGGTCATCAACCCGTCTAGGTTTATTAGTTATGATTCCAAAGTTCCCAAGTTCGTGGATGCTGGTGAAAACAAAAGTGGACTCCACTTTTCGTGTTTTTTTTTTTTTTTTTTTATGGCGTTTGGTCACTGGTCAGAAAGAACGGACCGGACTTCAAAGTCCTTTTCACTTCGATGTGCACAAACCTCCTCATTAATGTATCCCATTATTGACCAATGCCCATTATTGACCAATGCACTTTGTTCATCCATATCCAATGAGGAAATTTTCAATTTTTTTAATATATTGGTTAAGAAGCACTCAGCAATTTGACTACTGTAGCACCGCCTTATTTTAATTATTCAACGAGCGTCCGAATAAATTTTCAATAAAATCCCTTTCAAAACTTAAAAAAATCTTTGCTCTGAGGATTTAGCATACCCTAATAAGATTTAGGAATACAAAAGGTAAAAAATGTCTGGCGTGGACCCATAAAGCTGGACACCGACCGGCGTACGTCGTTGTCTCCGGACGATCGAAATTCTTCATGCCGGCAGCAGCAAATTTAGAAAATTCATCAGTCAACGATGATCAAAATTCCATTATTTTTTCCGGTCTTAATCATTCGACATTATTCAGCCGAAGAATAATTCTTTCACTGGGATTGTGCATAGCGCTGATTCCACCAACGCGCATACGCAAACATCGTACCGAAAGACATTTCATATCTTTCCAGACGTTCCAACTTTCCCATGGCTGCAATTTTTCCAGATGTCCGGATGCTTTCGTTTAAGTCTGGTCCAACATTTCGGGGAAAAAGAAAGGAAAAGTAACGTCTGTTTCAGGGAACATCTAGCGTAGGAGACGGGGCCGGATTAGAAACACGGGCATTGTGCGTTAAAATCTCAGACTGGCGCACTTAAGATTGATCTGATCTCGGACTGGGGTCGAAGGGAGCATGTTAGATTGCCTTCGACCGATATGATTTCGAGCAAAATTGATTTTGCCTAGTCGAACAGGCAGAACAGAACAAGACACCACGCTCGGGTGTAACGATTTCTTAGCCAAGCAAAACTACAAATTAATCCAGCATGATCCCAGGTTTGTTCTATTTTGCCCGACCAAAGATTTCAAGTCTGAGAAGTTCACTTGGAAATCATAGTGAAGGCATGAAACTGAAACCTAATCTAAATTTCACTCTGTCATACACAAGAATTTCACCCAGAACCAAAAGGTAAAACACAAAAAGATCAGGTTTTCTATAGTATAGCCACTTTGCTCTTAGTTTTATTGTTTTGGGCTTGGGGGCCTCAAATCTGCAGAGAAGAGAATCATCGTTTGCTTGAAGCCTTTCAATCAAAGTTGAAAGCCCAAATCCTCTTTTTTTGGGCAACTTTTTGGGCAAATAATGACCAAAAGATTCTTAACCCGGATCTGATTTCAGAAAAACATACAATAATAAATAACCATATGCGAATGAAATGCACAAATTCGGTCTCTTAAAGGCATGACAAGAATTAAAGAAGCAAAACAATGACCGGTCACCGAGATGTGTTCAGTAAAATCCAGAACATCCCGAGTACAAGTAAAAGAGAGGCCTGGAATGGTTATTATAACAGTACTCGAGATGATGAATGAGCACTTGTGTTTTGGAAAATGAATGAATCAACAGATTCCCAACATGAACATACAACAATTTTCCTCCATTTTCTCCAAAAATTATTGACTAATCTCTTCAAATACAAAATTGGTGATGTGAAACAGAAGAAAGTAGTAAATCTTAAATTTACAAAAGCCTGTTTTACACCTAAGCATTTCAAAGACTGATAGATGAAGTTGAGAATTACGGAATGAAGCCAAAATTTAATGGCTGACCCATGAAAAGGAAATAAGAGTATATAAAACTGGGTTGATGCTTAGAAGAGACAACCGATAAAATGATCAACAAATTCACTCCAGCCTCAGTAGAATTCGGGCCTATCTTGTAAGGAGGAAAGTGGACGCTGATTAGTTTCTCTTTCAACACGACCCATTCTCTGAGGTGGCCATACAACGTGGGTCACTCTTCCACGAATCAAACCTAGAGGGATCTGCCAATGAAATGCATTAAATCCATTAAATGAAATGAGAGATTACATCTAGACCACATATAGATTGCGTGAACCACATGCAAATAAGCCTCCACACTTCATCAGAAGCATGTTGACATTATCCTCAGAGAAGAACCGACATAGCATAAGAGTAAACTTTAAAGCAAAGGCAAGTTGCGTGTAAGTAAACACCCAACTCCTACAAATTATTACAAAAAGATTGTACCTAAGCAAGGGGATCAATGCAAGCGCAAAAAGTCTTGAAAGTAAATATAATCTACACGTCTAAGGCACTGATTATTAATAGGATTTCTCAGCTCATTCGGGTCACATGTTGAAAACTTCAACCACTAGTTGTTCCAAAAACACAATGTTCTATCATGCAAAACTCTCTTTACGGCTTCCAGAGAAATTATCCAAGTAACTTAAAAGATCAGAAACTTTTTTTAGCATTCCATGGTGGCAACTTGTGTACAACTTCTCCATCCTATTAAGATAAGAAAGTCTACAAGATCGTTGAGAAAACAAAAATTCCCACAGGACATTACCGAGTCACAACTTTAGTGGCTAGTCAATATGATACAGATAAGCTGTGATATAAAAACCTAAATGTAAGAAAAGACTGCCAACTCACCGGGCCAAAGGATCTTGAATCCAGACTAGAAACAGAATTATCTCCCTCAACCCAAAAATGTCCTTCTGGAACCTTCAACACATCGTCCATATTGGGTGTTCCTATCCAGTCACCTGGCAATCCTATTATCCTCTTTATGTGTTTCTCCTTGTGATTGCTTGGCGAGCTGCAAGAGATTTCGTAATCAGATTACAGAAGCAAAATGATGCTTGAAAGAGTAGTTACACAGATGATCACCACATTTCAATTTACTTAAAATTCACCACCCAATCTTGATAGAACATGAAGATTGCCAAAAAGAGGAGATTCAATGATAGGCTCCCCTGCTATTTCCAAGGTCGATGCTGACGTCAGAGAATTAAGATCCCACACCAAAACCATTTTTGGCACAACAGGTTCTAAGACATCTAATAGGCTATTATTACATTTTAGTAGTTTGATGAGGTCTTCAACATCAAGGGTCCAGCCCTTCCCAGTCTGTGTCTTGAATCTCAAAAATTCGTCAAGGGTCCTCATGTGCATAATGACAGCAAGTGGTTTATATGGTATCAGAATTTTACATATCATGTCTGCAGCATGTTTTGCTCCATGTATCTTGTAATTGTGAGATGATATGACCAGATCAGATAGCACAGATCCTAAGCAGTGAGGTACACTGGTTTTGAAATACAAATTAAGCATCAACAACAGGAAAGAGACAGTTACCTGAAGACTACAACATCACCATGTGAAAATCTGTACTTGTCAAGGCAAAATTTCTCCACCAACACATAGTCATCTGCACTGAGAGCGACTATCGGTCAGCATCATAGACACTTGGACACATAAAGATAATAAAGCAGTTCACCACAATTTGAGTGATCTTGAGCTCATAATGTTTCAAATAATCATCTGTAGAAACATCAAAGGACACTGGTACCTAACTGGTGTCACTTCTTGGATTAAATGCTGGAGACATAGACGAGCCACGAACAGACACTATACTTGCATATCGATCTGAAACAGTAAGCCCAATCAAACCAACTGTAAAATACTTTTTTGTGATATCCCATAAAAGGCTTCGTGTTCCCATAGCAAAGTCCTGTTGTGAATAGACAAACTTCATGAACTCCTTCAAGCCATCTATATCATGCAGTATGATCAACAGCAAGCACCACACGAACAGGAAGTGCCTATCAGAAATGCATTGGCATTCCTCAATAGTGAAAGCAATAACTCCCAGAAGAAAGTTGAAATTTACATAAGGCATAAAGAAATATGCCTCAATTAAGGCTTGTACATTCTTGATGACTTTCAGAATCAAGTCAATGACAAGAAGTTGCCATCTAGAATAGACCTAACAATGGACAAAATGAAAACAAAGGACACTCAAGATTGAGAGACGACAACTGAACTGAATCTCATATACCTACAAGAATTTGCCATACGGAGAAACTGCAGAATGGTAATGCAGCCAGTTCAGAACACTGCACCATAAAACATCCACCACCAAGGCCCCAAACAATGTTAAACATGTTGGTCTATGTGTGTTTGCTAAATCGGCCAGACCCATGAGTTGTATCTTAAGCCCATGGCCTTGTAGCCTGTCTATTTCTAAGAGAGCTTCTCGCTAGTCTTAGGGTGGTCTGAAAATTAGAAGACACGAGAGAAAAGAGAGATAGAGGGTTTAGGGCATTCTACTCGTTCAAGGTTGCTTTTGCATTCATGATGGAAGGCATGAGCGTGAGTTTTCTAATTCTTCTTCTACAAAGTTGTACCAAGCTTCCAAGTAAGTAATGTTAGCTCTTAGAGAAAGTGGTTAGCACATGCTTGTAATTCGCAGTGGGTGTTGTAATAGCTTGTGTATGGAAGAGCTCACTGCATGTTCTAGGTGTGGTTGAACCTCATGTATTTTAATGAAATGGATTAGTAGATTCCATTGCCCATTGTTTTTCTCCTTTTACATAGAAAGGGTTTTCCACATTGATTTTGGTGTTGCTACAGTTTTCAAATCCTCTCTTCTAGCTTCCATTATCTGATTGTGGCCGTTGGTGGTTGCCTTGGTTGGTTAACTTCATGTCTCACCTACAAGTGGAAGGTTCTTGCTTCCCGACAAAACAATACCCAGCGAAAAGGTGAGTCAAATCGTGACAGCAGTTACAGACTTACAGTAGAATAATTAAACAAGATATGCATCAGAGGCAAGATATTGGACAAGGAAGAATGGTGAATGGCCCGTGCCTAGCTCAGTGGAGGGCAAAGAAGATTCAACAGTAATCTAGGATTCCTGTGCATGAAGTTTGACCTGTGTAACAATTACTCAAAGTCGAATTTACTAATCCCGTGCCCAATATCTCTGTGACATATCTCACCATACTCAGAAATACAGAGGAGAGGAGCTACATATCCATAGAGAACCACGGGCAAGAAAACTAGCCATATTTCCCCAACGTCCCGTAACATCACCACCATTTCACATCAAAATAAGCCAGACAAGCCCTGACTCCAATTCCACCACTTACTGGAAAATGCACAAGTGAGAAAACAACAAAAATTTTAATCAAATCAACCGCAATGATGACAGAAGAACAAAAGCTGGGAACCCAGTAGAGAAGAGGTCGAAATCCAAATCATTGTCAAAAACTCACCGCCAAGAACCAACCAGATACCAAAAGTTTCTATGAAAGAAGCGAAATTTCAGAGCATCCGCAAATGATGTGCTAAAATCTTGCGACAAGGCCAACGCCAGAGAAACTGCCAAAGAAAGTGATGAAAGGAAACTCACCAAATTAGGTTGTGGCTGCCAAAGATAATGGAATTTCAGAGATTGGAATCAGTGGCGATGAATCTTGAAAACTATCGTGCGTGAGAGAGAGAGAGAGGGGATTATACAGCTCCCCACTGATCAGAGCTGCGTGACAGCAGGAGCTACAGCAACGAGCTGGAGACTAAAGCCGCTTCAGTGAAGCGTGAAGAAAGAAGGATTAATCAACCAAGAAGTCCGCAGTACTAATTGACAGAAAGAGAGCAGAGCAGATACCAAACTTTCAAAAGAGAAATAAAGATACCATACGTTAAAAAAGATGATCCAGAAATCTGCATCATTACCCAAAAGCATAATAGTTAATTCTAATTCGCTCCCATTTCCTTCCGGAATAAGGATTCAGCAATCGTTGCTTGTTTCTTTTGCACAACAAACTGTAGCCCGTCTCACTCTCTTCCTCAGCAAGCTAACAACACAAGCAAACGCAGCCTTTCACTCAAAACAAGTAAGGCCACTTCGTTTCGCAGAGGAACCTCCCCAGCCCACCAAATTCACATTCCAGACAATCGAAGCTCTCACCTTTGAAATGTCTCTTGAATTCACCAAGGCCAATGATGAAACCCCCGCAACCAAGAAACGCCCAAGATCAAATTTTTCAGAGCCGCGGCGAGCTCAATGAAAAAACCCCACAACACCCTCATCCGAGATCCTAGAATCAAACCCACCAACGCCGAATCGAACAGCTTAGAGCGGAAGAAACGACGTTCTATGGAACTACGATGAAGACCAAGACAAGGGAAAAAAAACTCAAGACAGAGAGAGAGAGAGAGAGATGGAAATGGGCTTACTTAGATCAGACCTGAGGGGAAGAGATAAGCGACGGAGGCGCGCGACGACGGCGCGCGACGACGGCGCGCAACGGGAGCGGCGGCGGACGACTAATGAGAGATGCGCGACGGCGGGAGCTACAGCGACAAACCGGAGACGAAGCGCGAAGAAGGTTGCCACCGGTTTTCTTTTTCGCCCCTTCACTATTGATTAATTACGCAACCTCCTTAAAGAATAAAGCATGCTTTATTGCTTTTTATAAAGTAAAAAAGCAAATTTTGATTTTATGTCAAAATTTGAAAAATTATAATAGCATGAGAAAAGTTAGGAAGCACTGATATTTTTCAAAAACCTTCGTATTATTTCAAACACCCTAACTCTCGATTAATAGGTGTCGAAAATCCAACACATGGTCAGCTCTCTTAACACGCTTCGACATATCATTTTAACATGCATGGAATTAATTTTAATAAATGAGCGGTCAAAATGCAAATATATAAAAAAAAAAAAATAATAAAAATAATAAAGGGGAAAGAAGAAAATTTTTATTTTCTTCATTTGTAACTCTCACTTCCGACACAATTCTCCCTCCTCTCAGTGAGTGCCGCTCCTCTTACGGCGTCATTCAAAATCGAAACAATAAATGATATTAACAAATGATGAATTAATTTTACCAAAAAAAAAACAAATGATGGATTAATATTTTCAATGTAAATTCATTATAGGCTCTTTTTTAATATTTATTTATTTCTGAATTTGAATCAAATTAATTTAATTGAAATAATCATAAAAATGATAATTTATTTTATATATATATATATATATAACATATATTTAATATATAATGTGTTTCAATATGTCGAAATTCTCTATTTTTTGAAGGGAAAATGTCACAAATAGTTCCTGAACTTTTATCTAATATTCAATTTCATCAATGAGTTTTCGATTTGCTCAATTTTGTTCCTAAACTTTCATCTAATGCTCAATTTCATCCTTGAGCTTTCAATTTATTCAATTTAGTCCCTGAACTTTCATCTAATGTTCAATTTCATCCTTGACTATTTGAAAATTGACTAATTTCGTTCTTCCGTTAGTTAAAGTTAATGGAATTGTCTTACATAACTTTTAGTCTCTTAAATATAAAATAAAAAAAGGACATGTGGAATATCCACATGAAAATTACCTTTAAAACAAGTCAAATTGTGGCCATCATCTAAAAAAGAGATATATAACCACTTATTATCTCTATTTTTGTGATCGGTGCTCTCATCTCTAGCCGTCCCCTAATTTTTTTCCTTTCTTAAGATATATATTGACTCATAATTCTAGTAATCCAACTTAGTTCCACATGATCAATTAATGCTCCATGTCATCACTTAACAATTTGAACAAACGTAAGGATTAGATGGGATATTTGTTAATAGTTCAGGGATCAAATTGAGCAAATCGAAAACTCATGGATGAAATTGAACATTAGATGAAAATTTATGGACCAAATTAAGCAAATCGAAAGTTCAAGGATGAAATTGAACATTATATGAAAGTTCAGGGACCAAATTGAGTAAATCGAAAGCTCATTGATGAAATTGAATATTAGATGAAAGTTCAAGGACCATTTGTGACATTTTCCCTTTTTTGAAAAACAACGTGTCAATATGTTATATCGTGTCGTGTCGTGCTTCAACTTTTTACTTTTGTCAATATAGTCATAAATGTTGTGCAAAATTTAGGACTACATTAACAAAATTGCAAATGTAATCCTCTCCAACAACTATCACCACAAATTGTTGACTCGGCGATCCATGTAAATTGTGGTTTTGAGTAAAGCTATTCATGTCATCGTGCCATGTAATATGGCTAACGAAAATTTAATGCCATGTTAGTGATTTTTGGAGACAATTAATTGGAATGACTAATTAAAAAAATATGCTAAAAAATTAGATTTACATTGGTAAAATTAAAAAATATAGGAGCGAATCAACATTTATACAATAAGTCTATAATTGATTTAGTAATTATTGTCCTAAACCCTGAGCAATATGCTAATATGAGTTTGTAAGAAGTGATAATTTGGTCTGTTGGGTGTGGGGTTTTGCTTAGAAATATGTGAATAATATATACCAAAATAGATGTACGTAAGCGACCATGAGATCAGATGAGAGGTATATATTTTTTCCCTATAAAATCTTAAAAAGGAATATGATCCCTTGCTCAAAATAGCATTATACTGTGACATTTTATATTGAAATTAAAATCAAATTGTTGTGATCGCGTTGCAATTAAAAAGTAAACGTTGTCCGCGTGTCATAAAAGGTCTCCACTATTGGTAAGACAAGCATATTTCCTTAGCCTAAAAGAGAACTTAATCTATCCTCTCTTTTCAAAAAGCTGTGAATGCAAATACAAAGCATCTCTCAAAAAAGCTTCGCGATCGGGTGGTCTTCGTAAAAGAAAAGACCGATCATAAATAACTAAAGTATGTTGTTCACAAAACGTTAAATATTATTCAACAAGAGCTACTCCTGTAAGCGAGGTATTGTAGGCCCTTATATGCATGGCAAAATCTTGATATCGCAAATTGAAATCTTTTATTCGCCTGTCGACAGAATTATTGCCTTATTACATTGACAACCTAAAATTAAGTTCTTAAATTGAACTCCTACTTAACTATTTGTTAGTTTGTTCATTGCCGGAAAGTAGTTTATTTGTTGGTGCTATGCATGACCTCTCATTTTTTTTCTCAATTTAAGTTTTATTTATTTCACGAAAAATGATTGTTTTGAAAATGTTTTCCTAAAAAATAATTATTTATATCACTTGAATAATTAATCACTAATAAAAATTTGATTATCCTTAATGGTTTATGTCCAAATATTTTTATGGACATTGAAAATATTTTTTGTTCATTCATTTTTGTAAAAGATGTAGTAATAATTTTTAGGAAACTATCTTTCAAATCATTTATTTTTTACAAAACAAACATAATCTTGTATTTCTATCCAAAAAAAAAAAAAAAAAACAGAGGATTGTATGAAATTGACATTACTTGTTTTAATAACCTAACTACTACCAATTACTCATCAAATTAAAGATTATATGTTTCAATTCAATCGTGTAGAATCATGAGAAATATGATAATTTAGGAAAATTGTACCATAGCTCCAAACTTTATGTACAAAATGCAACCGGGCACTAAACTTTTCAATTGGTTCACTTAAATTCTAAAATATTTACTTAAAAGTGCAATTAAGTCCTCCACCTTTTTATTGGCGAATGCAATTAAATCCAAAAATGATGTTGGAAGGGCAATTTAAGATTGTCACATTTGCAATTTTAAAGTAATACATTGAAAATTTTTAGTACTTTTTATTGAAAGGACTTGATTTCACATTTTGAAGAATATTTATAACTTAATTGAACTAATTAAACGATTTAGCATTGCAAGTGGCAACCCTTGTGAGGTCACTTCATGACGAGCAAATAGGATATGATTTGATTGATAATAAAATATTTGCATAGTGATATATTTATCTTTTTATTAAATAAAAGAAAATCTATATTATTACATGATAGCTCTGTTTATCGTAACGATCATCTTCACTGGTCATGATCATTATCAAGTGGTTGCCTTTTGTCGAGAAAGAGAAATTTGGTGACCACCACAGCCGTGATAGCTAATGGGGCCAATGGCAGCATTGTTGAAAAGTAAGATCGTCTTGAATCAGACATATTAAACCCATCATTGATCTTTATCTTCTTATCTAAGTTATCAGAAAATTTCTATAGAGCGTTTTGGGTTGCCAATAGCAGGGAGTTGACATCGGGCTTATAAAATCCGATGCCATCGAACTTGCCTTGGGCCGGGCCCATCGGCCCAGGAGCCGAGCCCGACACCTGTCGCCGCGCGGGAGCGTCCACAAAATATCTCTCCATTGGTCACCAGACTCACTCACCACATGTGAGTTGGGGTGGGGATAACTAATGAAAATATCTCTCTCTCTCTCTCTACCTGTGCAATTATCAAAACTTAAAAAAAAAAAATAATTTAGGCAATTTCTCCCTCACCTTCTCCTCCTCCTCGAAAGGCCTAAATGCCAACACCAAGCGAAAGCGATCATTGAGAAGACGATGCTCCCTTTCTCGAACCCCGAGACCGGCTATTGTCGGTTAAAGCGCTGTCTTTTTAGATTCCTCCCCACACAGGGCTCCGGTCATGGGCTGGCGGCAACCTGCCGCGGGTCACCGGCTGCTCCCGGTCGTCCCTTTTTGGTTAGACCCTTCTTTCCTTCCCGCAACATCATCAGCTTCTCAACCCTCTCTCTCTCTCTCTCTCTCCTCCCCTGTTTTTTTTTTCACTCTTTCTCGTTCCCCTGTTCACGTTCGATCCCCATCAAAAGATGATATTCCCCGCTTGATACCTCTCGTTCACGCCCCGATTTATCTCCCCTTGAAAGTTTTCGCCTCCCCGGCTCCGTTTCTTGAAGGTAAAATTCGATTTCCTTTCTTCGTTGGTTCGATTTCAAGACTGTATCTTTTGTTTGGTTCTTTTTTTCTCTGTCACTGTTGAGAAAAAGAATTTCGAAGAATTTGTAGGAGGGACTAGTTGGTTTGGTTTGATTAGTTATTGGGTACTGTCGTGTGAATCGCCGTGGGTTGATGATGCTTGTCGGACTGTCAATCTGTTGCTCGTGGGTAAGGTTGGAATATGAAGAATCGGGTCTTGGAAATTGCCGATTGTGCAAGAATTGCTACCCTTTTTAGATAGATGCAGAACCTTGAGCTTGCAGTTTCTTTTCCCTTGCATTAAATGGGTTTTCTTGATTTTTGCTGGCTGAAAAAAATCGTGTGTTTTTTCGCTTCCTTGTAGTTTTTGCTCAATATCCTACCGACCACTTGTGCTTTGCCAATTCCAGTGGCCTGCTACTCTTGCTTGATTGCTTATCAAAGTGAAATTCGAAAACTTTTTGATTTTGTTCATATGGGGTCTGCCTAAATTCCTGTCCGAAAATGGTATTTTGTGTCCTGAGTTGTTTCTTTTTTTCTTTGGCTTTTGATCTTGTAGTTTTGGACGAGGAAGAACTTGTAACTTGGTAATGAAGACTACGAAGGGCAAGGGCCCGGCCAGGAGCTCAAGGGAAGCCTTGAAGCCTGCTGATGACAGGTTATGCAGTTGCTCCTTTCGATTCGAAAACTTATACTGTGTCTGATCAATTCCTGTAGTAAGATCATAGAGCACTTCAGCGGCTGGCCTCATCGAGGCAACCGCCTCACTTAGCCTACTCTAGTATGTAATGTCATATAGAGCAGTTGCATGAATGTGTTTAGTGGGGGTACTGATAGCCTATGTTTCTCTGTTGTGTTCAGAATGGTTGGAAAGAGAAAGGCAGCAGCTAGGCCTGAAAGCAAGCGGAAAGTCAAGAAGGATAAACAGGCCAAGAAAGACCCTAATAAACCAAAGAGGCCTCCCAGTGCTTTCTTTGTGTTTCTGTGTGTATCTTCTTGTCCTCCTCCTTTTTGGGTTTGTTTTTATCTGTGCATGTGGGTGGGTGGGTGTTTATGTAGCTCTTATTAATCTTGTGTTGCTACAGAGAGGAGTTTAGGAAAACTTTCAAGAAGGAGAATCCTAACATAAAGGCTGTATCAGCTGTAAGAACATAATCTCTCACTATCTATTGTCTGCCATCCATTTGGTGTGAATTATTGATGAAATTGATTTGTTAACTGAAATGTTTTAATGAAGGTTGGGAAAGCTGGAGGAGAGAAGTGGAAATCCATGTCTCAGGCGGTAAGCATGACATTTTCCAGATGCCTGTATTAACACTTGATGTCGGCGGGATGTTTGCTGATAATAAATGTGTTGCAGTCTTGGGAGGTGGCATTGTAGCATTAGGTGCTATAATTTAGAACCAACATTGCTTGTTTCAAAGAGCTTTTGGCTCCAATGATTCATGGCCTGTCTTTATCTTGGCAGGGGTTTTTGGCCTTTCGCCTTTAAGAATTCAGTCTATATTTAGATGCTTTCAAGTTTCTGATTGCGCTCTTCTTGCATCTTTTAAAGGAAAAAGCCCCATATGAAGCCAAGGCTGCAAAGAAGAAGACCGAGTATGAAAAGCTGATGAACGCCTACAACAAGAAGCAGGTAAACCATCTTACAGTTATCTGAATTGCAACAAGTTTTTCTGTTGGCATTTTGCTGGCTATTAAACACCTTTATTTACTCACGGTGATAGGAGAGCGTGGATGAAGATGGTGATGAGGAATCAGAGAGGTCCAAATCCGAAGTCAATGATGAAGATGAAGCTAGTGCAGAGGTATCTTTTAATTTGTGGTTATGATTTCCAGCATTATTTTTGTTCCTAGATATCATCATGGAATGGTTTTGGAGATGATTGAGTGATCATCTTTCCGTCTTTCCTATTGGGAGTGAAACTTTGCTTGTGACTGTCCTTACGCTGTTGGCATGACCACAGCATATTTGAAAGTTGCCTTTTCACTATTATTTGGTGCCTTTCCATATATTAGTACTAGGCAAAGAATGCCACACCAGAGAAAAAAGTGTCGAGAGAGATGTGACCATTGCACTTGAGGGGGAAGAAACTTTAAACTGCACAGCTGAAAATTTTGGGGAAAGTTTTTGGTCCATCATGAAACTGTTTTAGAGCTCATATTGCTTTAACATGATTACAATGCCTCCAAAACAGGATGTACAATAAATAGATAATATTGCAGGCGTTAGCATAGAATGATGCATCTTGTCTCTTGCATTGGCCGTGGATTGATCCACCCCTACGTATTTGTTTTGGGCTGTAGGAGGCTCAGGAGGATGAGGAAGAAGAGGAGGAAGACGATGATGACGACGACGATGAGGACTGAAGAAGGATGTTGTGGAACTCCCTGGTCGAATAGGTCATCTTGTGGACAATTCTGGACTGTAGGTATACGATGCGTTGAGCTCGCATATGGCACTTCTGGTTCCTGAGTCTAAATTCTGTTTTTTGTTTTTTTGGCTTTGGCCAGATTCCTATGGCTTGTTGTATAACATGTTCTGGTCCACAGAAAGTGCTTGTTGTTGTTACCCAAGTAACATAATCTATCTTATGTCTCCGCCGTTTATGGTCTAGCATTTTGTTGCTTACAAGGCTTGGTTGGCTAGTTTCATGACCATGCACGTGCAAAAGCTGGCAAATTTTGCTCTTCTATTTTCTGCTTTTTGTATTGTAGAGTAGTGCTTTTCTGGTTGAAGCAACTCGACTCCCATAACGAAGGCTGTCAGTCTGGTCGGGATCCTTGGATGCACAATACACACTTCCGAGTGTTCAGTACGAGGCCACGTTTAACAAGACTCGCATGAAAACAGAGTACTACGATGTTTATAGAAACCTATTATTCTTTGTGACTCCCGATATATGATTATACAGATCGTTATTTAATGATGTGGTAGGAAGATCATCTTTTGTGAGTTTCTTTGGTTATTGCTAACGTTAATTACTGGAACGGGACCCTCTCTCTCTCTCTCTCTCTCTCTCTCTCTCTCTCTCTGTCTGTTCATGTTAAGCGGCTGAGATCATTTTTAATGCATGGTCAAGATCGCAGGGTGTTCGCTCCTGATCTTCTTTAAGAAAGTAGAGAATGAGATGCATTGATAATGCTTCATCAACAGAATTGTATGAAAAGACTTGGAACGAATTTCAACCTTAATGGAATTTTCCTGATGCGCAAAGGAAACAGCTCAAAACCCTCCAAGTTAAAGATCTCTGCTCCTGTATTTTGGAAGATTCTCTTGAAGAAAATAGAAAGCTATGATTACGCCGCCTGAACATTCCTCATTTTGAGTTGAAAATTATTATTATCATCTGAGTGCACTAAAGAAGCCTCTGGGCTTTACGCTTCCATGTAAAAGAATATGAATATTCATACAACAAGTTATATTGATCACACATTTATATACAATTCTAAATGGGTAGCAACTAGCAATGTGATGAATAAACATATGCACAATGATGTATTATCTACAAACACAATCTATGTCCAAGTACGACCTCCACCGGAAAAATCATTAGAAATGAGGATCGTAGGAGACATGAACAGGATCCGGGACTACGAGAGGAAGCTTCTGTACGTACATAACCAGTCTCTTCATGTTCTCTCTGGCGATGGAGTTCAGGTCGAGGATCTCGACGCCGCTCATATATATCCACAGGTCACCAGAGTCTACTCTCTTGAGACTGTCTCGGCAGAATGGGCAGGACTGAGACCTGGCGCGCCTGAAGCAACCGAGCAGATGAAACATACATCAATGGAATTGGATATTCAGTTTAAATCAAGCAAATGACATGACCCATCAAGCACTACCAGCACGACTCAACATTTTAATGTCCAACTTTTATTTGCAATATTCAAGATGATGGAGTAATCAGACCTAGATTTAAAAATTGATCTTACACACTGACACGGCAATGTATCCCTTGCATGATTATTCTACTGTTGGAGAGACTAGTGCTGAATACATGTGGCTAAATGTCTTTCTAATTTCAGTGAGTGGTTGTTCTCTAATACAGGGGATGTCCACATTCAGGCATACATTTTCTGAGCAGGTCTAAATCACACAGACTCCAAAACTGTCATAGTGTCCATACACCAGGATGTAGCAACGCACAGATATTTCTCTTTTAACATGAAATGACTTACCAATTACGGTAACACTTCATGCACATAGAATGATTGCAATGCGGCAGTACAATCTTGCTACTCATCTCCATGCAAATGCCACATTCCTCTTCCCTCTCAATATCAATTTCAGATAGTTTTCCCTTGTTAAGTTCATCTTTTCTTTTGTACTTGGCAGCACATACTTCTTTTTGCTTCCTCTCTTCCACGTCAGATATTCCTCCGTGAAGTTGCAGGAGAGAGGGAAATATCACACCTACTCATGAAAAGCAAAGGTTGATGTAGGATTCAGGTGAAATATCCTTTGGGATAGTATTTATGAAATTCTGATAGGACTTAGAAGAGGCATCAACAGTGAAGGGAAGAGCCAGAACTTCATTCCACTAACCATAGAACTCTTTAATGCTAGCTTTTCTTTCATGAATAGACACGGTGGTCTTGCCATCTACATAAGCCTGCAATAATTACCATCAAATCAGCACATCCTTGAACAGAAGAGATGCTTTCTTTAAGTCCCTTCCAAAATTTGGCACAAGGAGACAACCACTATGTCATTAAAGAACAAAAGAAAGCAAGGAAGTGCAGTCTACCTTGTAAATGAGAATCCTGAGCAGTCCTAAGGTACCGGCGAGGTGGCAGTCAGTCCACTGAACAAGAAACAGCAAAAAGCGAGCAGCTGGGCTACAGGATAATCTCATCTGAAGACAGGCACCATCGTATTCCCGAGGGTAATCCGAAGCTCTGATGTCCAAACAAAGAGCAGTACCAGTTAGCTGCTGAATTCGTCAGGCTCGGTGCGATGGCAGAGACAACATTCTCAATAGATTCACTATACACCATGTTGGATCAATTCAAGAAAAACACCGCAGCAAAGGTTAAATACAAGGCAAAAGGGTAAGTTGGTCATGGAGTAACTGAACAGATAACAAGGCCGAACGAGCTCAATTCGCAGGGAGGGAGCAAGGACAAGGGCTATGGCACATCACACGTTGAGTGGTCATCAAGATCTGTTTCACTGCAGAGCCCGTGTAGACACTTCACGCACAGTCCCTTCTTAAATGAACAAGAAGTCTCAGCATCCGAATGGGAACTGAAATATGCTGCGATGCGGAAGAAAAGAGATAGCAGGACACAGCACAAGCTTTCACCTCCAAATTCAAGAATCTACGACAGAACAACATCTACCGGCATCAACGCGCGAAATCTTGCTCAGCCGGTCGCGCAAATCAAGAACAGAGAACCCAAGAAAAAAATCACAACAAAAAATGAAATTTCCAAAAAAGAAACATAAAACAAGAAAGATCCCCAGATATAGAAATATCTATAGCGGACTGCAAGAGGATAGCGGGTTTACAGAGTATTGGCGAAGTGAATGTCGGCTTCGAGCGACTTGAGGGAGTCCTTGAACGATTTCCGCATGTCTCTCTCCCGCCTCCTCTCCCGCAAATTCCCATCCAACGACCGCAAAAGACAGAGACGACACCCCCGTGAGCGAGCGGTCTAGCAGCGCTGGCCCCCGGCACGGCACGACCCACAAAGAGAAGAACGAACCCCCCGCCGCCGCCGCCGCCTCCGCCGCCGCCACCCCCGCCGACAACGGAACAAAAAACGCCGCCGAACCAGCCCCGCGCGAGCACGGAGCCGACCCACTTGGACGAAAGAGGAGACACCCTCTCTCTCTCTCTCTCTCTCTCTGTAGAGTTCGTGCGGGCAGGAGAGGTGTGTCAGAGCAGAGGAGGAGTGGCGTTTCGGACTGGGGGAGAGAGAGAGAGAGAGAGAGAGTGGAGAGGGTGGGGGTAACTTGGCTTTCGCTTGGTTCGCACGTAACAGTGCCGCTCAGCTCTCACCAGCACTTACATTTATATTGTCAATTAGTTTAAACCCAGCAGAAACCGAGGGGGTAGAGAGAGAGAGAGAGAGAGAGAGAGAGAGGGGGAGGGTGAAAGTACGAAACTGCCCCTGGATTTTCTCTGAATTTCTTGGTCGGCCCCACCAGCGTGCCCCGATCAACTTGGATCGGGTTGATCGGGCCCACGGATGGGGTCTACACTAGGGTGAGTATGACTTCAGGATAAAATATGACAATTGAATTGAACTGGTCATAGGAATCGGGCGTTTGCGTGATTATTGATTCAAAAAAAAAAAGGTAGAATTTGTGCTGTGCAATTCGATTCTTATTACTAGATAAGCACGATTATGTGTTTTGAATTTTTTATTATTTGTTTTTATATGGTCAAGTTTATTAATTATTGTCATTGACATATGGAGGATTTGTGTTGATGTATTTGCGTCCTATCTTCTTTAGCTTGAAATAAAAAAAAGGAAAGAAAAAAGAAATTGGCTGATTTTTAAGTAAATTTCCTATGACCAATTGAGACGGTAGATTTTAGATTTTCAAGTATGCAAGATAAGTTTTAGATTCTAGAGTAAGTTCCATTTAAAATCCGAATCGATCTAGAAACCGCTCATCCTAATCTGTGCGCGCCATGGTGGTGAAAATCATTGACTTTTGAAAAATTGTTTTTGGTGGTCTCCGGCAAGGGGGACGAGCCTAAGGGATAGCTTTGCTCCTAATGCAAATTTAACAGATAATAGGAAAAATATGAATTTTATCTGATTTCTATGCATATTTGAACTTTTTCCCCGAAAAAAAACAAAATACTGTTCAAACTCTGTCTACTAAAATTGACTTCCCTAGCAACCGGTAATGTGGACACGGAAGCAACTTATGTAGCCGCTAAATGTCCAGCAAATCGCACGCAGCACTCACTTTAGTTTAAAAAAGTAAGGAAAAATCACCGAAAAATGCACCTTGTATTTCACTCAAATGACCATTTACATATATTGTTATAAATTTAATGTGAAAATGATAAGATTTTACAATTGAATCGAGGTGAATTCACCATAAATATATGATCCAATCCGAAGGTCACTAATTACTCTATGGAAAGAGATAATTCATTAATCAAATCATTTACAGGCTTTAGTATTTTCCACACTTAGATTAAGTCAAAGTAAATCACATGTATTATCTCATAACCTCTCACAAAGAACTCGTTCAAAAAACTCACCGAAAGAAAATATGATATTCATTTTATTTGCTCAACTCTATCTAATATTAGAATTAAAAAAAAAAAATCTAATATTAGAGTTGGATACATATATTTTATTCCTATCTAGAGTACAAAAACTTTCTGACCAAAAAAAAAAAAAAGAATTCAAAAACTTTTTTTAGGAAATCTACTCAAATTAGGAAACTCACTCAAACTATTGATATATTCTCAACGATTTTCGCATTGACTTGACACTTAAAGTCGATTCATAATGCTTATTATCTATCTCAACTCTCTCGATGCCATGATGGATGCTTAACCATCATAAACGGTCTATCAAGCTCAAGTTGAGCCTGAAATTGTCTAGAAGAATGAACTCAGTTTACATGTCTACGGCATATTCCGATGGAAGAAACTTCCTCAAGATCACATCCTCTTTTGACATGTTAGTTTTGCGCATAAATTTTGGTCACCAATGTTAATTCTGGCATAAGAGACATGGGTGAAGGTGGGCATTGTGGTTAGTAATGTGGTCCAATTACAACCTTTGTGATTCAGTTTAGAGAAAGAGATCAGGGATGAAAGTGGATGTTGATGGAGATTCAAGTTGAGTTATGTTGGTAGAAAATGATACCTAAATTAAAGGGAGCTAGACCTCATACTAGGAGAGATTATTGAGATATACGTGTGAATTATGTTAGAAAAGTCACACATTAGATAATTAGTGTGATGTGGAGCATTTAATATATTTTAATAGCCTACAACCCACTAGGTTTAGACTTTTGAGTGAAGATATATCTAATTGAATATATGGGTTTGGATTTAGGTTCACTGCCTTGTACTCCCAGCATATCTCTACAATCTAAAATACTGAATACACACTCGAGTTCCACATTTGACCTTTACGAACATTGTGTACCTTCACATCAATTAGCATTGCATCATCCTTTGCGAAAATGTCATTTTTTTCTATCGAGTTTTACATTTGACCTTTTATAAACATTGTGTACCTTCACATCAATTAACATTGCATCCTCATTAGCGATAATGTCATTTTTTTTCTAATTTTCTATCCCTAGATCCTCAATTCTCATACCAGCCTAGAACACTGGAACCACATAAGAAACCAAACCACTCCGGCCTCAAGTGAGATACTAAAATGAGTTGGTGAGGAAAGATAATTTATTCTTTCAATATTAGGTTTTACTTTAAGGTATATAAGATAGGTGTACGTCAGAATAGGGATATGTAAATGGTTATTTGATGAAAGGTGAAGTGTATTTTTGGTATTCTCTCCTAAAGGGAATATGATAATCATTGGAGTTTGAAAATCGACACCTACATGAATAAATTGAAAGAGAGGGAGATACTCTATAGTTGTTATGGAAGGACCAAAGTGAACTATTTTGAGAAGGTGAGGAATCTAATTGTACTAAAAACAAAAATTCCAGAATATCATTGATAATGAGACAAAAGAAGTGGGCCACTTGAGCCTTGTGTCGCCATTAATAAAACAGAGGAAGGCAAAAAGGAATCGCCAACCACATCACGCGACTTGTGATTGTACTTTGCATCCTACAGCTTCTTGTTTGCGAATGCCAATTTTGATCTCCATTTCGTACCACAAATTTCCAAATGCCAAAAAAATAAAGAGAATTTTCTCGTACTTCAATAAAAAATAATTAGGCATTTTGCTGAAAGACATCAACTTGCATTTTTATTGTTGTTGTTAGTATGTGCTTAGCGAGATGGTTCATTCCATATTCAAGTTCTTTATTTTACATTTTTTTTTCGAAAGCAAAATTGGGAAAGAGGTTGGACGAATTTGATCTCTAGATCTAAGGCCTGGGGTCGAATACGCACATAAAAAAAGATAAGAAAGAGATGACTGGCAATGGTTGCATTACTAGTGAGAGGGTCACAACACCCTCATCGATGCCTATAAAGCAATGCAACACCCATATAGCTTTGTTTTGCTCGACCGATTACTTGTGCATGGATTGGTTTGGCACCCTTTGACTGAGCACACGGAATCGTCTAACCCACAATGATGAAAAGATATTTCATGCGATAGTTGCATGATATGATAGGGTGTAATAAAATTGAAACAAGTGACTGCAGAAAGAGATAAGTAAATGAAAGTCCTAAAAATTGTAAAAGGTGCAATTAAGTCATAAAAATTATCAAATTAATACAAACGAGTCTTTTAATTAACTTTGTCTAACTTGGTTAAAGAAAAATGATGATGTGGCTTTTTTTTTTAATACTTTCTCTCTCTTACTTTGCTAAAACATTGTTTTCATTCAAATTTGATTTTGAATACAATTTTTTTAAAAATGAAATAAAAATAACTTAATTTCATAAAAAGTTGGAGAAAGCAAATGGCTAGGGTTGCAAGCCCTTGCCATCCTTGCCTCACCATTGTCGAAAAAGACCCAACAAAGGTGGGATGGTGAACAATTAAGGCTTGCAACTCCGACTGTATGGTTTCCCAATTATTTTTTTTATTCAACTTTTCTTTATTTGGATTTAAATGAGCTGTATTAAAAGAAGAATTATATTAAAATGATATTGTTTTAGTCACGTGGATGGAATCATTATGTAATAAAGAAAAAGTATTAAAAACTCATGTAAGTATTTTCCGTCAATCAAGTTGGATGAAGTTAATGCAAAGACTGAATTGCATCAATTTAATAAATTTTATAATTTTATTATATTTTTTACAAACTTTAAAATTCAATTATTTTTGTCATTATAAATTTTTAAATTTCTGGAGCATTTTATCCTTTCAAAATTAGGCACCGCCACCAAAGACGACAAATGTATCACTCAAGTAAAAGTGAGCGGTCGGTCACATCACATCAATCTTGTCATCCGCGCAATAAATACTAGATACACCACCCCTCCCCCTCTCTCTCTCTCTCTCTCTCTCTCTCTCTCTATTTAAATTGTAGATAGATTGATGTGGGGTCACTTTTAGTGCCGGAAAACGACGAAATTTAAAGCGCACAAAAAGATAGGAAGAGGAGTGAGTTCGAAGACATCGACATTCGCTAATTACAGGTTGAGTGCGATTGCACGTAAGCACCGGTTATGGCGTATTTTCAATGATTATACGAAATTACTTGGGCATCCTCTCGAGTTTGACAGAATTACTCGGACGCCCCCTTACGTTTTCAAAATTGCACTCTACGCCCTCGTCAAAGACCCTCTTGGTTTCAAAAGATTAGTAAAGTGCTGAATGGTCATGATTATGTTCTTCAAAGTATAGCAAGAACATAAACAATTAGTTACAATTTCACCAAATTCCATGTTCATACCATGAGTTCTCATGTACAATCAATTGACGTAAATATCTTGTTAATGAGTATCTCAAAACATTTGTTAAATATACTTAACAAGAAAAATATTATGATTTTTAATAAGTGATTACACGTAACACAAGAGTCGGTAAATTGAAAATTATAATATTTGCTTAAATGCATTTTAAATGAAGTATCTCTAAAATACTCATTAACAAAATCCTTGACATCACACTATAGATTATTGTGTGTATTGAACTGTAGTTTAGAAGGCACAAAGTAACCAAAGCAAGTCAAAGACGTTAAACAATTTTTGAGGATTTTAAATGATGTGACAATAAAAATTTTGTAAGTTAACAGACAAAACCAAATATACTTTGGAGTTGATTGTTATCTCGGGTCATATGGCTTTACACCTAGGGATGCAATCAAATTGAGTTAAGTTGATATAGTGCCAAATTTCAGCTTAACTAGAATTATCGATTCGAAGCTTGAAACTTAACTCAAGCCCCATAGAGTACTCTTTTGCTGCTTGAACTCGGCCCCATATAAAACTTGACATATACATTCGAGCTTGACTTGATTTTGACTAGATTTAAAGTATGTACAATTTAACATACTCAATTCGAACAAGATCGACTGAGATCCAATCACGAGGTGAATCACGCTAGACCGTGAAAGAAGAGGATGTATAAGTTAGAGTTTAGACATTCGGGGTTGAAGAAGAAAAAGAACAATGGTGATTTGAAAGGGAGAAAGACTCAACTGGTTTTTTAGACATCATGAATTTTGTGTATTTCTGATCAAGCGGGTCGGGTCACTTTAACTTGGACCCCGATTGCTTTGCGTGTCTCTTCCTTGGTGACGTGGAGTTTTGTAAATTCAAAGTCAACTTTTCATGGACCAACCAGGAGTTCGAGTAATTTTGACAAAATCGAGTGGGTGTCGATGTAATTTAATCCAATAATTTAATCTATTTGGAGAAAATTACACAAAACTCCCATATACTTTGGAAGTAGTATACGTTTGCCCCTTAAACTTTTGACGGTTATACATTACCCCCGAGCTTTCGTTTTGTGACAACTATTAACCCTTAGTTATATGTTCTGTTAGCATGTGCAATTCACATGACTTCTCAAGAGGAAAAGTGTACTTTTTTTTAAAAAGGAAATCTCTCTTTTCCATTGATTTGCATAAAATGAAGAATAATAAAGTGGAGAGAAAATAAATAAAATAATAATGTCAAAAAATTAGTCCATAAATAATTGTGAAGAATAAAAAAATTGATGAATATATTAATAGAACTAAACGATACTTTAAGGAAAAAATATTAAGTAAAATGTAAAATGCGTCAATAACAAAAATGTCAAATTACAAAAAATGAATAAGGAATTATGTACTTTTAAATGGTCAATTAATGAAAATTTCGATTTATAAAATTATATAAAAAAAATACTACCTTATATTTATATTAATCATTTTATATGAATTGAGGATATCATTTTCTTTTAAAATTTTTCTGAAATATTTCTTTTAATTGAGTATAATGTATTAATTAACCCTCTAAATATGTATTTTTTTTTTTTGTCGATACTACTCTATTCCTACTTTATACCCACTCTCGGACTTTTACCTCGTCTCTTACAAGGCGTGAGAGTCGAAACCCACTTTTGAAACTTACGCGTTCCCACCCTATTCCCCTTGAGAAGGTGGGGATTTGAACCCCTCACCCCCTCTTTCATGTTGGAAGGGTGGCCACTGGGGCGAATCCCAGTGGTTTCTAAATATGCAGATTGAATAATCTGTTTTTGTCTTTGACATGTAATTGAGGCATTTCCCCCTTATTTATTTATTTAATTTGTGTTTATTTTTTCTCAAATTATCCTTTTATTTCTATTAAAGTGGCTATATGTATCAAATTTTAACAAATTCTTTGTTAAAATGTATTTCTTTCAATTAGTAGTATTTCAGTTCATTTAGTTTTCTACAATGTTGTATATCTTTCCATTTTATGGAAATCAAAAGTTAAGAAAAGATTTCTGCAAAAAATAAGAAGAAAATATTTTCTTACCCTTTACAAGTCATGCGCATTCACACGTTAACGGAGCAAATAACAGAGCCAACGCTGTAACAAAAAATGAGAGAGCACAGAGGATATCGTCCGACAGTAGTTGAAAGTTCGGCACGAACTATACTACCTTCAAAGTCTACGGGAATTTTGTATAATTTTTTCCTAATTTTTATTAATAATTTCATTTTTTTCCAATTTGGTTCCTGTACATGCGGAACGACTCATATGATTCCATCCAGAAAAAAAGGTTCTTGTGCATCTCACGGAATCTGTTTTTCAGCACGGAATCTTTGTTTGACCCCTCAAGTAACTTATTGCCCGAGTACCTTTTTTAAATATTCCAATAATAAGACCAAATACACAATATTAAAATCGGAATTGGGAATCTAATTCGTGCAATCAAAAGCAGATTACAATACCCAATTCTTTATTTGTATTGCTGCTTTTTCGTATAATTATTTCTCTGGTGACAAGGACATCCCAACCAACCGAAAAAGAGGAGGAAACAAGGATAACCACTTTGGCTTCATTCGTGTTGTGTGAAGCAACCATTTGCTTGCAGGACCGACACACTCCCTATCTGCTAAAATTATTAAAGAGAAAAGAAAATGTGGGATTATCCGGATTAAGTACTTAACACTGTTTTCCTTTAGCTTCTATTTCGTCAAACGACAAAAAACGAAGAAGAAGAAAGAAGTTTCGCGGACGATGCTCGACGACCATCAACATGTTCAAGATCCAAGTTTGGGAGATCGAGAATTGTCCGGTAAATAGGTTCTAGTTGCATTCATGTCGGAACGACATGACGCAAAAACCTGACCCTTTTACTATTAACAAAAAAAAAACAAAAAAAGCTTTACGGTTACATTGAAATACTTTGGAAATGGCATGAAATGATGCAGAATTCTTATCCTTGGACGCGTGTCACTATCCAAATCCCCTATCTGAGCATGGAAGCTTTTGGAGGAATATCGAGTTGGAGCTAACTGCCAAGCAACTACTACCACCATAAAAATTTGGCGATTGGGCTATGAATTATTATATCATTAATTCTCGGATGATTTTAGAAAAATTATAATTTGGGTTTATGTAGTTTAGTTAGCACGCCATACAAGAAATGAAGTATTCCTTGCGCACTCGCCACTTCATTGATTTGGCGTGTTCTTTATGCAAACGAGAAGAGAAAAAAAGGAAAGGGGGGAGGGTCATTAGAAGAAATGCGGTGTGCAATTAATTATGTGAAATTGGCATTGTCTTTTGACCTAGTGGGCATTGGAGATGAGGAGATTGTAGGTCCCTTTTGTAAGGGGGAATTTGCCCCTTCTGTCTTCTCAAAAAGGGCAAGGGGCAAGAACTTTGCTTTCGTTGGCGCGGGTTTTTCTATGATCCCAATTCTCGAGGTCGCGGCGGCTGTCGGGATAGGGATGAGAATAAATATCATTGCTTAGGAGCGTTGTCGGATGAACGTGATGATGAACATATAAATGAGGCGGGATCGGTGCCTCGTTCCACTCCTGACTTCCGTTTAGCCCGGTGAGGACAAGGAGATAGGACGGCCATAAGGTGGCTAGCTATAGTGTTGCTATTGTTAGGTCATCATCACTCATTAAGTTTGGGTTGAAATCACGGTCGCCGCGGAACGCGAAGTCGGCTGTCATCACATGAAATTAATAAAAATCGAAGCACGATGGATGTATCGCGGTCTTAGCTACTTATGAATTTAAGTGCAATAGCTGAAACCGGAAGACCTTAAGCAAGAAAGACCAAAGGCGTATCTTCCATTAAAGAGCCACCAACTTCCGGCGATTTAAATTAACCCCCCGGCTCTGAAACTTGATTCGAAAGGTGCACCGACTTGTAAGTTTTGCATCAGTGTTAGCGTCTGTTGCGTTCAGAATAAGTTCTTGCCGATTTGCTGTTAACTAGCATCTGCTGCCGAACCCCAGCCAAGGGTCTCCGCCGTGGCCATTCGCCTGAGGATGAATGCCGCCTCAAGCAAGGTTGGGCTCACCCGAGACCGGGAACCTTGGGCATCTGGTGTGACCTGCCAACGAAAACCCTTGCCTGAGGCACGTACTGGCATATGAAAACAAATCACCCGAGGGTCACTCCCTCATATAATTACATTATAGTTGTGCTAGATGTGATATTACAGCCTTATCAACCGTTACAAGGGGAGCGGTATAAGACCGCCGCTGCAGCACTTGTCCACCAAAATGAAAGACACCACATCACATCAGCTTTCATAGAGAACTGTATAGAACGAATGATCAAAGTTCAACTGTTCAGAAGATTTTACAAATTCCACCGAGCCAAGTGATTGCTAAAAGTATGATGACGCGGTTATAATCTCCTCCATGTATAGACCTCTTGGAGATGAAAATTCCCCGAGTCAGACGTATTTCTTTTCCTTGTCTTGTTGCCTTGTCAAAGCAGATAATGTCGGACACGGACACTAACATCCTAATAAAAGGCCAAACTCTATATGCAGACAACAACTGAATACTTTCCTCCTCCCAAGCAATAGAAGGTCAGAATCGAAAACTACTTATAGCAGCTTGGATTAGGCAAGAGCCGCAAAATTTCTGGCTGTTTAGCCCAAGAAACCAGCTTAAGTATAGATTGCCAGCCTGATGACTCCAAAGTTATGACTTGTTCGAGGGCTCGTTCTGTTGGACCAGCATTTACAGTTATGACTCAATCCGTCATATTGCAGAAATCTGATCAATCAAGATTTCCTTCGGAACCCTCAGAGTTATATTATGTCTATCCCAACCAGCTTCATCCAGCTGCTGCAGAAAATCTTCGAACCTCTTTTCCATCTCGGAAAGGCTCAAAGCCAGCTGATTGTTTACATCGGCTGCATTGTCCCAGTTCTCATGCAGCCAATTAGCTTGCCACAGACCCCGCAACACTGATGAACTTGTAGCTCCGACCTGATTAGATGAGATTATATTAGAGAAACAACAATGCATACATGGAGTTACCTCATATCTGGCCCCATTGCTTAAGTTAAAAAGCCATACCTTAAATGCAATGAAGATCTCAAAGTCTTCATGACTTGAATTTACACTAAGAATGTATTCCTCCTTTCCATATAGTTTCAAAAGTTCACTTACCTAAGGGCGCAAAAAAGATGTTTTAGCATATTTCTTTTCCAGCCAATTAAGAACTAATTCGTTTTTTTTTTTTTTTTTTTTTTTGGTTCGATCAAGAATTGACTCTTGACTCTAACGAGGAAATCCATCCATCCAGCAAACTAATCTAATCAGGTGAAACCCGACCAAGTTAGGTTCAAATAAGCAGCTTTGTTTATTTAAGAAATCAACTTGAGAATTGGGAATTAAGAAGTTCACTTCAAGTGGCCAAGAAAATATTTTTGCACAATCATTTTAAGTTAATGGCAAGCTCATCCAAGTTCAATAAAGGAAACAGTATTCACTGCCGATTGAACAATAGTCACCTTTTGATCTGTCTAAAGTCCCTTCAGAAGCATAGTAAGTAATGATAAACTAATTAAACTGACTTCTTCGAGCACAAAACTGACTCCCCCAATACTGTATGCGTTCTTCAAATTAAAAAAGTCACATCTCATTTTGGCCAAAAGAGGTAAGAAAAAATCATTATTATTCAGCCTAAATATGCAACCCAGTTTGACAGGATGAAATCCTGGACCCTGGCAGGGAATTTGAGTCTGAAAGTTTCCTCAATACTTGATGTAATAGGAAATAGACTTTAACCATATGAGGCCATAAATTCTGCATACCTGAGAAATAGCCTTCTCACCTCTTATCATCTCTTCAAATGGCACACCAAAACGTATATATGGCTTCAAAAATCTTTGCCAAACAAGAATATTTTCTCTTGCATTGCATTCATCACATCCTAAATCAATTAGGCATTACGACTGATCAACTGAAGAAGAATCAGAATCACAAAAACCTGAAATATGTATAAATTTACCAGGAACTTTTGAGCTTGACACATGTGATTTTACAAGTATTCGAGCACGCTTGATATTTATCTGCCAAAATGATCGCATTAAATCATCAGTTAAGAAAAACAATGATTATAACAATCTACCTCCTTCTACTATCCTCCTTTGTCTAATTCTGTCTAACCAGCAGAAAGCAGGGTCTTCGAGAAAAGTGGAAGAATAGCATAGAATCTTGAAAAGGGTGTTCTACTAACACAAAAACAATTATCATTCCTAGCCTTCTTTCTCTTGATGGTCAATGATAGGTGTGAACGTACCGTATTGAATTTCAACACTGAGAGAGACTGATATCGTAACCAAAGGTGAAAAAGTCTCACGCTCGTCCAAGTCAATGCTAAAGACTGATAAGATTTAACAAGACCAGGTGTATCCTGCATTGGTAATTGCAAATCAATGTGAACTGATGTTTCTTTCATGTACAATACATTCCTAAGTTAAAGAAATAGGACATCACCTAATAGTAAAGCAGATGACTTACCAAAATAAGTATCCCTATAGCTAAACCGAGCAATTGAGCAGCTACTTCCCAAACTTCCTCCTGAAAACATTCTACAATCATCAGGAAAAGCAGAAGATGGCCTTCATGGAAGATTAAAGAGACAATCTAAGACGAGGCTGTTCCTGGCCCTTTCTTTTTACTAAAATGCTTCCTGACAAAATTCATAAGCATGCTTCTAGCCAGTTCGCAGCTAGCTGCTTTCATTAGACAAGCAGCTACTATTTAGTTATGCCAGCATCAGCTTCCATATTGACACTTATTATTCAGGAGAATAGAAAACAAATAGAGCATAATATAGATGATGATCAATTGGAGTGACATTGCTTTTCATGCTACAACAGAGCAATGCAGAAGAAACTTTGTTCACATGTCAATCAATGACAACAAAAAAGAATCGAAGATGCATCCAACATGTAATAAAAGTAGTAGGTTAAAGCTCTTTTTTAAATACTTTTTAACATGCATTACTAGGTGAACTATCACATCATTTCCACAGGAAACACGTGCTCCATATCATGCAAATCAGATTGACTATTTGCTCAATACTACTGATACTTGCTTATGAAGCTTCCAGAAAAAGCACGGTGCTGCTTTGATAAGGTTTCAGAACATTCTGGACTTGTCAGGAAGCACAAAAGACAACTTAAGTAAGGTTTAATAGAAGATTGAGATTCTCAGAAATTATTAGTTATGTTCATCCAAATCTCCCCCAGGCCCGCCTAGTCTGATGGTGACAGCCTGCTAGGCTGATCTTAGCACGGGTTAGGCATCCACGGATGCCATTTTCATAAAATGATCAAATCTAAGTGTACCTAACCTTGTCAATAAGCTATTTGTGTAAAATCCATCATCAAATGAGGACAAAATTAGAATAGATGCTTTAAGAATGAAACAGATAAGGAATGGCAATAAAACACCAAGATCACAATCTCAAATTTGCATTATCATGTGCACTGACATTTGCAGCAGCACTGTGGTAGTTGTACCTTGGCTGCTACTTCACCCAGATTTCCAGACATTGCAAAATGGTTTTGAATCACACGGAAGGAAGGATCTTTTAACCCTCTCGCAACAGCCTGTTCATATGATGTTTCAACAAACAAAGAAAAATTAGATTAGATATGGCAATAAGCAGAAAATCTTTAGCAGTCGGAGAAGCAGTCCAGTCATGTGTATATAGATGGAAAAATGCAATCAAATTCCTTCACAAAATTAATACCAAGTGCGAGGTAAAGCATGTGGAGAGCCAATACACCTATTCCTACCACTGCATGGAAGCCCAGTTTTTTTTATCATCTCATGCATTTATGCACTCTTGCTTTAATCTTAAAGGAGCAGACTTGAGTAGGCACTCTGAATTTTTTTCTGATTTTTACGAAAGTTAGGAATCCAGCCCTTAGCCACCACCAAAAAAAGGCAAGGAAAAGAATGAATCGTCCAAGAGTCCACTAAGCAAGAACAAGAAAAGCCAACATCCTTTTCCTTTTCTTCTTCCGCTTAACTTAACTGTTTCAATTAAATTTAGTCTGCTTTGGTTGCTTATGTAAGTCTGAAGAGCATGATATTCAACAAAGATACAATATAGAAAAAAAAAATATTTTTGTCAGAATTTACTCCTTTCCAATCATTCTATCCATCTCTCTTTTGCTTCCAAACTGTCTTCTTCATGCTACGGATATTTTCTTTTGGCTATCTATGTCAAGATGGCCAATTCAACTCACTCTAAAACTTACACTTAACTGATAGCATCCTAGCTCATGGTCAATCTTATATCAAGGGCTTTTTCCATTCTGCATATAGAGGTTCAGCTACCCAATCCTTGAAAGCCATTCACCTTCCCCCATCTATGGTCCCAACTTCTCATTAAATAAGTTTCATTATATGTTGATATGTAAGATGAAAACTTTAATCAAACATGAGGCTCTTTGAATTTGAAAATTATTATGGTTTCATGCCAAAATTCAGTCAATGTAAAAGTATGATTCAAAGCTTATTAACAACAATCAACACTCAAGAGTTTTGTATCTCAAGTCCCACCAAATCTCGGCCATACCTACTCTGGAACATTTCAGATAGCCCACAGCATGTAAATAAATGGTGAACCAAAGGAATTAAAGCTAATTTACAACAGAGTAATTAAAGCTTAGTGACAGGCCTATGCCTTTTGGAAAGAAACTTGCAGCAAGCTTAACTTATTATTTACCTTGGCAAGATTACCGAGAGATGCAAGCGGTAAGAAATAGGCAGGATAAAGTTGAGTTGTCAGATCAAAGATGCTGCACAAATTTAATAGTGTCTTCTCATGAGAACTAAGATTTGATATCCAAATAACTGATGCCCAATACAGTGAACAATACCTTCCAGCGCTGCCAATAAAGTCTGCATACATTCGCCACTGTTTTGGATCATCATCAAAGACGTTCCCAAATCGGCCACCTGGAAAATTAACAGCTATTAGAGCAAATTACAGTGGAAGCAAATTCTAACCTCAAGCTATATTCAGGATATACAGACCAATAAGTAAACGGCCAACAGCTCCAATGCCATCCTTTGACACCCATCTGATTAACAGATAAAGAAGCAGAGCTCATTCCTACAAATGGATTATTTGATTCACATGAAAGTGGAAATGGAAGATTATAGACAATAACTTACATAAAAGATTAACGGTGGGGGAAGCAAATATCTGCATGAGTGCAGTGTTCAAATACAGCAGCAGGACATAGTTATGTGCCTGCATCTGGGTTTTCCAGTCTGCGTGCATATAACTTTGTCTCTATTCATTGCTGCATGCTTTCTACGTCTGTGTGCATGTATCCTGATGCACGCATTGTCGGGTGCGTGCGAGAGAGAGAGAGAGAGAGAGAGAGAGAGAGAGAGAGAGAGATGTTACCTAATGGCAGCAGCAGAAGCAGCGGCAGTGCTTCCTGAGAAAGAGCCCACACCAACAGCCTGCACTATCATGCTACAAGTTAGTGATGTTCTTATCCAGAATCCATGGCATGACAAGTACTGAATTCCAAGTTTTCTAGCACGAAAATCCTTGATACAGAGCCAGATAATGGCCAAAACTACACATTTAACACAACATATTGAATATAAAGCAGAATATTAGGCTTGACAGCTGACAGTGACATGCCTTTAGGAGACTCGAGGTGACCAGCGCGTGACAAATCCATCCAGTGACATTCGTGGGAAACTGTAACAACATATACTGCAAATAATCATCCGAAACCGACTCTGCAAGGAACATGAGAAAGCACACAAAAAAGAAACATAGTAAAGACTAAAGAACACAAAAACCACCAAAAGCAGAAATCACAACAATCGAAACCTTAATCCAGACAACAGATGCTGCTCACCTGGAAAGCCCGAGGGGAATATAAAATCTTTTACGGAATCAGGTAGCAACGCTAATTTCAGGTCATCAGCAAGCGTCCCCTCAATTTCATTTTCGTCCGATATGTGTTTTCCAAGAGAAATTTTCGACAGCGAGTTGTCATGTAATGTATACCTGCATACACGAGAAGAGCAGAGCAAAAGTCGGGAAAACGAGAAGCGCATTAACTTGCCACAGCAGAGCTTTTCAGCCTATGCCTTACGGAGAACATGATCATCATTTCCATAACGACATAAAAACTAAATCCAGAACAACATTCTTTTCCTCCTCCACTTAACAAACCGCAGCATCACTTTCAGTTCGGGCGAACGGCGGGAACTCGAAGGGCATTGCGTTTTCTTCCCCGAGCGATCGACCTAACCTCGGCTCTATTTCGCTCCTCGGCAACGTCTCAGAGAGCTCCGAAGAGCGATCGATTCACTATGATGAACGATGCAAGAGAGCGTGATTTGGTCTGACGAGCCGAAACTCATCGAGCTCAGTTTCGATTTCAGCGTTCATTCGCACGAAATCCACGGCGGAGCGCAATCGAGAACATTCGGGAAAAACAGAAGGAGAGCGATCAGCTGACGAACCTCTTAGCGGTGCCGTCGCCGTACCGCTCCACCAGAACCACGGGAGACGGAGCCTCGCACCTGCTTCCGAAGAAAAACCGCACGTCACGAACGCGGCGGGGTGGAAGGGAAGGGAAGAAGCAGGTTCCGGAGCTTCACCTGGGAATGGCGGCGTCTTCGTGGTCGGCGGCGCGTGGAGGAGAGCCGCGGGAGCAGGAGGAGGGAGGCGGCGGCGGCGGCGGCGGCGGGGCTCCGCCGTCTTGGCGGCTGCTTCTCCGCCGGCGGGGGCGGCGGGAGAGGAGGAAGGCGCGGTGCGGGAACGAGAGGTGCACCGTTTGAGACATGCTGACTCTCTGTGTTTTTTGTTATCTTCTTTCCTCCCATAAAAGATCGGTTGACATAAAGAAATTTGGAAAATTTTGTAGTAAGAGCCTCATAAACTATTTGTATCTCAAAAGAGGTCCCTAGAGTGGAAATTATTAAATTTTTTTTTTCCAAAAGTCCAAGGACAATTTAGTCTCAACGCATACTCCCAGCTGACGATACAATGAGAAAACGGAGAGAAAAGAAAAGGGGAAAAAAAAAAAAAACCTTAGCCATGACAAGTGTTTCACTGGTTTTGGATCTTGCAACGACATTCGCCAAGTGTTATGTTTTGATTTTTATTTAAGGGGACTTAGGTTTTGTCAAGTACTAATAGAGATATACTATAGTCTTGAATTTAATGGAATCGTTTAGTACAATCTTGGAATCAATGATAATCAATATTAGCTTAATTCAAACACACTTCAATAAGCTAATGAAAGACTAGTAAGATCAAGTAATTTATACAATATCGAAAGTAGTCCAATAATGCTGAACAATAAAAATAATATTGATAAGGCACTACTCCTAGATTGATTTGAAAATACAACATCAGAATCTAATCAATAATACTGAATAGTGGAAACAACATCGAATAGGTATTGCTTTTAGGTGTATATGAGAACATAATGTTGGAATTTAATTGACGACGTTGAACAGTAGAAATAACATTAGGTATGTGCTACTACTATATGGATATAAGGACACAACGTCAGAATCTAATCAATAATACTATCTAAAATATAGACACTTGTCGGAATTGAATCTACGATAGGAATCTGAAACAATAGCTAAACTAGGTTGGCTAAGATAATTATAAGGATAAGATAAAGGATTTTGATATGTTGTTTGGGAGGCTCTTCATTGGATGTTTGTAGCATTTATATGCCAATTTGGTAACCGTTGGTTGGCTAATCCCTCCTTGAAAGTCGCTTTACATTCTCTGCTTAACCGCTTTATTCATATCTTGTTGCCTTCTGACTTGTTCGACGATGTAGGCATGACTTGTTTTGCAAGTATTAACTGCACTTTTGATTTTGCGTGCCCTTTTAAGTATCGATTGTTCCCACCTAAATTTTGGTGCCAATTCTATTTGAATTTTACGTCTACAATAGTGTCTGTTGGCCTGAATACGTGGCAATCAACTACTTTATTGAATCACACATTTCCACTTGTAGGCCCATCAAAATCTAGCTCAAGGGCTTTTGAAAACCTTGGCTATACTTCTCTCTATGACTAATATGAGGGTTGATGTTGATCATAACCAGCACCTGACAATGAGGATAATTTTGAATGTCAATATCCCTCATGGCCAACACATGGCTGTAAGGATAATTTTATGTGTCAACAATGAGAAAAATGGCATGTTGGCCGGCTAACGAAAATTTGACTGGCTGATGAGTCAGAGTGTGTTTTGAGACTAAATTATTCACTTGACAGCCTTGTTTGGGACATGATTCATTTTAAGGATTTTCTTGAATAAACGGTCTCACTTGGGGATTCTATTTGAAATTTTTCGAAAAAGATAAAGATGTTGACCAATTTCCTCCTAACAATCGTGTAATTATACCAATATGTTTAAAGATGCATTTTTGCGAAATTCTATACAAAAGTGGGTAAGGTGAAAACTATCATATTAACGCAACAGTTTGCGAAGAAAGGTTTCAAAATTGAACCAGCTCGTCGAACCAGTTCGATTAGTAAAGATGTGTTTTCCGATCATTTTTTGCCCTTTTTCTTTATTTTTATTTTTTTGTTCTTTTGGATTGGTATGTTCGGTTTTAATAGCATTGATAAGTTTGGTTCGATTAGCGGTATGACTTCCAACGTAAACTTTTTTCATTTTATTTTTAGCTTGATCTAAGTTTTGCAAACACGTGCTCGAAACATCCGTGATATATAAACATTAAGATGCAGATTCCCATGTATTTTTTTTTAAAAAACATTTATAAAATTCGCATAATATTTTATATTATGGCGGGTCCTAAACTTAACACTGAACAAATCGGTTGTTTTTGCGGTTCGATTTTCAACATACTGAATTCAAGCAATCCTGTAAACAAACCGCACATTGGCCAAGAGCCGTTTCATAACCAGTTTTATCTTGATTCCAATACAAATGTCGTACCATATATATGTAGTTCTTGCAATTTTCAACTAGAGATCTATCATTTCATTTCGCGATCCAACGACTGCGAAATGCGTGTCCTTCTTCGACTTGATAGCAAACGCCATGCCTCCTCTGCAAGAAAATCCAATCCTCTCGACATTCTCAACCCACCAAGAAGAAGACTTTGACATTAATCGATGGACGGGGAAACTGATCAAGCCTATCACCATCACAGAAAGTAATTGTGTATTCGAAACTGTAGCATCGACAGAAACTAATCGCGTCCAAGCAGAGGTATGGGAGTCGCAGGATTGACCTGCAAGTAACCCATGAAGCTGGGTTCTAAGAGAATCGAGTACACTACAGAGACGTAATGACAGGTAAAAACCAAAATAATCCAACGCTACATCACAGAAAAAATAAGGAAAAAATTGCCTGCCGACCAGCTCGAACGATGACTTCTCAAGGACCCCTCAAGAGTCATGCCAAAGATTGAGCAACCGTTGGACCATCTGATACCATCTCCTAGTGAGAAAGCCTGGTCGTAAACAATGGCCCCCATCCTGCTCGATATATATGCCCGCAAAAATCAATATTTTGACAGAAAAAGGAGAAGAAATAATGACTGAAAGAATTGGATCTTTTAAAAGTCGGCGGCTGCTCCATTTTGTTTCAGGCGGTTTTCCTCCTTAATCCTCTCGAGCTCTTTTTCACCAGCAGCAATCAAGCGTTTGACTGTATCATATGTCGTAAGCCTAATGCTGCAGGAAGGCCAGATGGGCAAACATGTTCAGTGTTATGTAAATGGAGATTAGCGTATCGTCATAAGTATGCATGCAAGCAAGTAGATTTAGATCATGTACATTTGTATGAAAACTTGACAAGTCTCGCAATTTCCCTGGTCCAACACAAGATTTCGAAGGCACAAGATTGATATGCACACTAAAAGTACTAAGAGGCACCAGAGCATTCTAAAAAGAAGGAAACATAATAAGTACCTAGATGAAAAATGGCCGAAACCAAAAACTTTGGGTTGGGTTCATGGGAGTGGGAGAACAACTAGGACAAAGGAGGAGCAGCTGACACTAATATTCACCCCTTGGAACTTCATATAACTATTTTCTAAACACAGAAAGGAAAAACAAAATAACAATACAAAATACAAAAAGCGCACAGATAATTCCATCAAAGAATATCACTTCAACTTCTCTGCATCTCATCACAGATATGAAAATTATCTCAAGGGGATTGATGGCTAAGATTCTAATAAAACCCCAGTTGATACTTTCATGAAGTAGTCATCATTTATAGGCCACAGCCAAATTAGGCCAACAAAGCTGAAAACTTGACGATTACAAGGAAATTGTATGTATTTCCCTAGTCCCAGAATTCACAAAGCACAATGGAGGAGAAACTCTGAACAGGAATTCAGGAAGAAGAGGAGGTGAGAGAAATCACAGTAACCTGCTATTTGGTAAGTTTTTCAATGCATTTGGCAAAAATCCTCGATATAAGCCAATCACTCCATCCCGTTCAATAATACCTGCTTGAAGGAATGAATCAAGATTCATATAAGAAAGCAAATGCACAAGTGCTTGCAGATATAGTGCAGATGCTATTAGATGACACAGGAAAACTATCTGTTGAAAGCATGCCTAATCGAAAACCCCATCAATGAATCTGAGCTCAAATTATGGTATATCAGAGTCTAAAAAAAGAATCCTCCTTAATCATGTCAGTCAATCCATGAGAAGCCAAATGCAGATTCTAATATTGAGACCAGGGGAAAGCATACAATCTCTCACATGACATCATAACTAAGAAATCAAAAAAGAAGGGATCATATTTGGGTGACATTCACTATCACTGGTGCAACATCCTTGTTAGCAATCATGTATTCTGATCTGCTACTGTATCTATCCTTTTAGTGATGTTGCTCTGATGCTGAGAACACAGTGATGATGACAAACTGCCAGGATCAAATCACCTGGAAAAGCATCCAGAACTGTCTTGTAAGGGACACCCTTCATCTGCATCTGTCTTCTGACGGTGTCTAGGGGATAACACGTTATTGTGGCAAGGCCAGCTGAGAGCAATGCTGTTACAAGAGATGCTTCAGTCCTCTTTTGATATTTCTCTGGCAAAGATTTTTTTATCCTGTTATCCATCAAAAGTATCATCTCGATCTGGCCTTCATTGAGGATGCATGATTTAACAGAATATAAAGAATAACATGAGAGCACTCACAAATCAAACATGCAGAAGTTCACTGCAATGTAAGGAGCTATTCCTATTAGAGCGGGTCCTAGACCTTTGTAAAATGATGCCAACCCTTCCTCTTTCAGCATGCTCAGGGCAACCTTAGAGAAAAGAAAGAAAAAGAATCAACCAACATCTGTAATGAGAGGTAATCTCTGCATCTGCATTGCATCACTTGAAGAGATTGAATATACCTGTGACATTGATCTATGTCCAGGTTCCACTGCCAAGCGCAAACGTAGGACATCCAATGGGTAGGTGACCTACACGGGAGTAGATAGATGTCCTTACACTGATTTTGTCACATAAAAAAATATCAAGAGAACCTACGTTATGTTCATAAGTAACAGTGACTGGAACAGAACCTATACTAGAAAGACAGATTATAATTTTCAGAAACTCCCAATAAACCCAACTTTTCTTGAGGCTCTGCATACTTACAAAGGTAGAAGTCATGCCAGCACAAGCACCAGCCATTAGTCTTCCAACAACAGAAAGTTCACCATCTTTTCCCTTAAAGAGTTTCTACTATTCCAAGAACCAAAAAATTATAACGTTAGTGTCATGCAGTATGCACTGACTTCTCCATCACCAATTTTGGGAAGGGTTAAAACAAGATGGCTTCATACATACCTTGTAAAATTCATAAGCAAATAGTTGGACGGCGCTGTATGGTATAATTCTTATCACCTGGAACATAAAGACATGGGCATAATGCACATAAACATAGGATTTTGTGAACCAATAGTGAGTTATAAAGCCAACAAACCTGCGGGAGGTTGCCCTTCCAGTAACCTTTCATTCCTTCTTCTTTGCCTATCATTGTGATAGCCTGCATTCAAACATATTGAATTTCTACTAGGTAATGGATGGGAAAGGAAAAAGAAAGATTTACAGAGACAGCGCTGGATCAAAGATGGGTGTATAAAAGTCCAGAAGAAGTAGCGCATTCTGTGTATTCAAATTTCCATGACATCATTGGTTTTTTGGGCCAAAAGACCACCTTATTTCATCTTCAGCATGCAATTATTTTGATACACTACCAAAAAGTTCTATAGTGCAACTTCACAAGATGGTCTACCTAAATTTTGTTGAATAATACAATTTCATTTTTATGTGACACGACGATCTTAATATCTCATCTTACAATTCCAGTGAAAGAATTTGACAGATTTTTTATGTGGTGCTTAGAATAGAGTAGTACTAGAAGGGAAGTCGATGAGAAATTAACAAACAAGTTTGTTGATTGAAGTAAGAGCGAATATCTAGTTAAAGGATTCCAGATTTATAGAAGAAAAACTGTAAGTATGGTGTCAACAACATTTTATGCCCTGATATGAAAACTTGTGGGTCGCGAGATGCAACAATCTTGTATATGGATAACTCGCTAAGTTAGACACATATCTTATCTGACTCATAAGACCATCAGACATTGAAAGAACTTCTTCTTTTATCAAGGCTCCATAGGTTGTGGGCACCTGGTTTTCTAGTATGAAGACAAAGCAACTTAATGCTGAGACAGATAATGTCATACTTGTCTCAGAAGGAAGGTTCTCTCACCAATTTCCATTAAACTGTTTTTTTCGAGAATATTAACTCCAAATGAAATAACTCTTATTCCAACTTACCAAGATTAAAAGATCAGGACAAACATTTCAGCTAAATGAAATTCCAGCTATATCTTACCTCGGCAAAACCAATAGCCTTCTTTGCACTTTGTTGTCCAACTCGAACCCCATGAGTCTGTCAAAGGCAGCAAATTCACTAGAGTCTAGTGAGCCCCGAGCTCAAGAAAACTACCCTTATGAATAAGTGATACCAAAAAGCAGGCACAGCAAAGAGACAATTTCAACACTTCCAGTCAAAGCATTTGATATAACCAGAAGAAACATCCATTCTCCACTCCAAAGGAACATGCACTCATGAAGATGACCCTAAACTGAAAAAGCAAGGCAATCAATCCAAAAATCCAAACGACCTCGGCCCTGCATTTGTCACATTATTCCTCACAACCTGTTCCGTCAGAAATATATCCCGAGGAAGAGGATCATTCCCATTTGCAGTCCAGCAACATACTGTCCAAACACATCATTTCTCAAGGCCGCGGCATAACAGTAGCTGAATTTGCCACAACCGATCGGTTGCACTATAGCCCGGAGATATCAAGAACGTAAATCAGTAACCGAAAAACAAGAACAACATTTGAAGATTATAGTTTTTCAATTTTCATAGTTAACGTAGCTTATTCCCCTACAACAATCCAAAATTCAAATAATCGGTAGTCACATCACTTTCCTCGAATCAAAACACACGAGGCCAAACCAAAATTCATCCTCCCGAACCAAAGGAAATGCCACTGAATTCGAAGCCCGCCAAAACCAACAGAAGCAGAAAATAATAATAAAAAAAATAAAAAATAAAAAGAAAACAGTGCACCTGCATAAGAAGCTTAATCCGGTCGAGCGGAGCCGTGACGGTCTTCGCGGCGGCGCCCGCGATGGCCCCGGCGACGAACAGCGCCGCGTCCCTCGGCACGAGGGCCACCGTCGCCAGCGGGTGCTTCAGCAGCTGCGCCGGCGTCGGCTCGCACTCGCTCCTCCTCCGCCGCTCCCCTTCTCCGCCACCGACAGCGCCGCGAACCCCCCGCCGCCGCCGCCGCCGCCGCCGCCGGGATCCCCGGTCCTCAGGCACAGCCGCGACCGGCTCCACAATGGCGGCCCGCGGCCCTCCGCCGCGGCGGCGAGGCCCGGGATGCCGCGGCACACCAGCACGCCCTTCTCTTCCCCCCTCATGGCCATGGAGAACGGAATTCAAAGAGATAAGGCGAAAGAACGAGGAAGAGAGGGAGGTGTAGAGAGAGAAAGAGCGAGCGCGCTAGAGAGAGAAAGAGAGGTTAGTTGCAGAGTGGAGGGAGCGAAACGAGCAGGAGGGGGAGGGGCAGTGAAGGATGGAGATCGTCCTTTTCCTCCTTATTTTAATTATATTTCGTTATTATTATATATTTTTTTGGATTCGACTTTCCTTATTAATTAATCGCTTGCCAAGATTATGCATAGAAAATCATCCCATAATCTCGCCACGTGGATCGCCACAATAAAAGCCAATTTCTCACACGAAAATGCATAAAATAAGAGACTCGTTGTACCTGAAAAGAGGAAGAGGAAAAGGACGGTTATAAATATATTTCAGAGTGGGCCCTCTTCCCTTTATGATTAATTTTTTTGAAACATGACACGGCCTTAATGTATTTAGCCCATTAAGATATTGAAACGTGCGAACTGCGTCACTAGACTCTTTTTATTTTTAAATTGAAAAGAAAAGTGGCAAAAACCCTTGACCATTCAAGATGCGACACATTTACCCAAACTTCTTGATGGAGGTGAAAATCCATCTAGGGTTAACCTTGGACCGGGGACCCTAGATCGGACTAACCCTGCCGATCTTGTCCGGTTCCCAAGAAGACTAGATTAGTCATTGGTCCTAGAATTCTTAAACCAATATTGTGCAAATTGGTTCTCGGTCTTGAGAATTTAGGGTTGAACCAATCATAACCACATAATATATTATTTATAATTCTTTTAAACCTAAAACAAACGATGTTAACAACATTAAATAACTTCTTAATGAGGAGTCCAAGTAATTTTACATTGTTCTTTAATAACTTAAATTTTTTTATGTCTTTTACAACGTCCAAACCATAATTTACAAATGAAAAAAAAATGTTTCTGTGAATAGTCATCACGGAATCCAAAAAAGTATAAACAACATCCTCTTCTAAGACTCATTCTCTTTTGTCTTATTTGTCCTCTTATTTTTCAATTTGTCAAAATCAAAAGAAACAATTTATCCGTTTGTCTCGCTCACTTTTGGTCACTCGTGCGCTCGATACTCATCCTACTTGTTGCTCGCCTCACTTGACGCTCGCCTCACTTGACGCTCGCCTTACTTGATGCTCATCTCTCGCCTCTCTTAACTAACTTTGCTCGTCACCGAACTTATTAGATTGGTCTAGTCCTTGGTCCCAAGCTCAATAGGGTCGGTTCTCGGTCCCAAAAATTGAGAATCAATACTGTGCGGGTTGGTCCTAGGGTTAGGGTGTGGACTGATCCAACCCGGATCATAATCACCCCTACTTCTTGACATAAAAAACTACAAATTATGTCAATTGTAACACATTTAGAGTAAACTTTTTTTTTTTATGAAATAAAATATCTTAAACTTATACCTATGCGACACATTTATCCACTATTAAAGTAGATGATTTTTCAGTCAAAATAACTTAAGTCACATGGACGACATGTTAATACAGTTTGTTTTTCTAGCATCCATGTAAGCAAATTTTTAGTAGTACTGATCGATAGAATTTTAACAGAAGTAAATATGTCACATAAATATAAATTTGAGATTTTTTGTGTCACAAAAAAGTTTAGTGTAAATATGTCATAATAAACATAGCTTATGATTTTTTGTGCCTTTTGCCCATTTAATTTTAACCTAACTTATATAGGTATTTATTTTAGGGGTGAGCATTTGTCCAAAGTTGATCCTAGACCAACCCAAGATCGGCCCAACCCCGTCAATCCTGATCTAGTTCTTAAGGGGATTGGGCCGATCCCTAGTCCTAGGACCGTTGGAACCTATGCTGTGTGGGGTTGGAATGGAGTGTTTCGCTTGATTGTGTTGGCAGCGAGAGATGTCTCTCCATGTTTTGGATTAGCTAGACATAAGGTTTTAGTGGTTTTCCTTTCTAAGTTCAATGAATCCAAGGGTTGTAGATGACAAGGCAATTAAGAGTTGTTGATTTGGTTATAGCGATGGCTCCGCAACATTAGTTTCACTTGACGGAGTGGCTTGGTGGTTTGTTGCGGGGTTGTGTGAGGGCATGGTGTTGACCCCTACTAGGTGGGGAAATATGTGAAGCACGAGGTGGGTAAGTTTTAGGATCTTCCGTTGTGTGTATGATGTATGTATTACTAGATGAATTTTGTTAAGACTATGTTCTATAGAGTTTTGAAGATTCTCAATTGTGTAATTGAAGGAAAAATTTCAAACGGACTGCAATTTTTTTTTGTTGTTGGTAAAATGTAAGAGATATATTGATTTTAAACCAAGGAACTATACAGCTATACATCAAGGAAACTGGCACCAAAGACTTACACTCATGAAGACAAACAAGTCAAAGCGAGTGGAAGGGTGCCGAGAAAAGGGGAGCCATAACCTACATAGGAACAGAAACAAGCCAAAACAACGGCAAAAAGCAACCAACAAAGCGGGCACCAACAAAAGGAAGAAGATGGAAGACCCAGCAGCATGAGGCAACCCTTAAATCAAAACAAAATGGGGGCAAGCGTGAGAAGGATGCCGCTGAAAAGGAGGAAGGGGACAGGTTCCCAACTCTAGGATTGGTAGATAAGAGTGTCCACACCGTAGAAGGAGCTTATGAAGAAATCGGACGTAGCCCCATCTCCAACTTCCACGACACCAATAGGACCTCCGAATAGAAAAGGGTTAGGAATAACCCCTTACTCAACTGAGTCCTTCACCCGAATAGAAAGAGCAGGTAATAGAAGGCTTCCCCTCTGGAGCAGGAAAGTGACAAAAGTCAGTCTGCAAAAATGGAAGGGTTAAGACATTAGCATCGCATCAATCTTTGATTTGTAGTGGTGGGAGGCACCTAGTGGAAAGACAAGGCTTTATCCCTAACAACCTTTTCAAGGTGCTTCTTCATGGCCAATAGAGAGGGAGTCCTCGCACGGAAAAGTATATCGTTTCACTCCTTCCAAATGATGTTGCGCAGGGCACCAAACACAAACCAGGAGAGAGCAATGTGAAAAGAATCTCTAGATAAATATTTGATAGCCAATTGTAAGTTATCCAACCACAATTTATTCCACTAAGCGAGATTAAATCTAGAGGCCCAAAAAGTAGCTAAGGCCCTAGTAGTAGGACACCCAAAAAATAGGTGGTCGATTGAGTTTGGACAACAAGAGCAGAAAACACAGTTCACATCAGAGATTCTGCCATAGGTAAGGAGCATTACCTGAGTGGGTAATATGTTTCTGGTAATTAGCTACAGCAAGAACTGGTATCGAGGGACTAGCACATTGTTCCAAATAAAAGGAGCCCACTGCATGGACTGGCCTCTCGACCGCAAGACATCCCAAGCGGACACGACGGAAAAGGTTCTAGATGGGTGGCCCAGCCAGAAGAAGCGATCAGGGTCAGAGTAGAGCTTGGGAAGGGTGTGATATCCTGAATTTTTTAACCTGCTTTCTATTGAATTAATTGGGCATTTCATTGACGCGTTTATAGGGCTATTCTCATAGTAGATCACTCTCGAGATAACTAGACCGTCGGGGTAAGCCATTAAGAAATTTTAAGGTAATAGACTTGAGAATTCAATTAGGAATTGGCTTTTCGACTGTGCTTATTTTTAGAGGCAATTACGGCACAGTTAAAAATCGATTTGAGATTAAAAATAGGTCTGTTTGACTGAGATGTGTGCCCGATCGTGGGTGACTCCACTAAATTGGAAAATTCTCATCGATTAATACTAATCTGACTTTACTGTCATTTTGGTACATTGTGTTAGTATTTGGATCATCGAGATTTTTACGACAACCGAGTCGCTAATGTGTTGAGTGGGTTCATTGTGGCTCGAAGAAAATCAACCACAGGTCACTTGCCCTAAAAAGTTCTGAAAACTGCTCGATAGCTTAGGTCACACTTAAAACGCGCCGAATGGAAATTAACCGCGAATTCAAGTCCGATTTCAGAAATTGAAGATTATGTCATGTCACAATGAATTTTAGAAATGTCGACTCTTCTTTTGAGGAGTTTTCAGTGAGTCCAGGATTTTTACGGAAAATCGTGTCGGACGATTTAGAAAATGAACGGAAATTCGGATTGGCCAATTTGAAGGGATTTTTCACATCTGGTGTAAGTGAATTGATGAATGGAAGTTGTTTGGACTTTTTTTGAATTCAAATGGGACCTCAACTGAATTTGTTTGTTCAAAAAATCGGATTCCGAAGAAAAATGAATTAAAATTCGAAATTGAAGAAAATGGCTGTTTTTGTTGCCGGAGATTTGTTGTTTGAGGGAAATTCTATGCAACAAAGCAAGTGAGGATCAAGTACTTTAGCCGGGGAATTTTCGGAGACCAATTTGGACTAAACAAGAGCATTTGAGACTAAGAATTTTTAGTTATGAGATTTTTTTTTAAAATTTTTCTTCTCTCTCTATTTTCCCTATTTTGGCCAACGTCCCCATGCCCACTACTCTCCCTCTCTCTCTCGTGCGCGTGCAGGACCACCCCACTGACGTCTCTCTCTCCCCCTGCCGTATCCATTTCCCTTCCTCTCTTAATTGCTTTGATTTTAGTCAAAGCCTATTCTTACTTTTTCTGTTTCTTTTGACCGATGCCTTTGTCCCCACTTTTCTCTCTTCCTTTGCACGTCTCGGAGCCCTGTCTTTGCGTTGCCTTCGTTCTTTTTTTTTTATTATTCCGCCTGAAGTCTGCAGCATCATAGAAGCACCATTCAAGCTTTGTTCACTTCTTCTCTCCGTGCCACTTATCCGTGAGACAAGCTTCTTCAGTCAATAACATTCTTCACCAAAGCTGATGGTTTGACCAAAGCTCGTGCGGCTTCTCTCCTTTGTTCAAGACTGCTGCCGTTCGCCCATTCGGTCCATCAACCGAGAGAAAGCCCAGCAGCTTCTGACTTTATTTTTTTTTTCTCAGCTCGAGTAGCGAGCTTGTGGGCCATTTTTCGGGCCCGAGCCGTGCCCCATTGCCATCGCCACTTTGGAGAGGATCGAACCCCATCACGTCCTCGTCGCTTTGATTTGAGTGGATCATTAATCAAGTGAGTAATCTCACTAATTCTCGCTTAGTAAACTAATTATGCTTAATGGTTGATTAGTGTTAATTAAATATGATTAGGTTGTTAGATTAGAATGGATTAGTGATTATTAGTTAATTGTATTGCATATTAGTTAGGTGGTTAGTGTAATTAGCTCGAGGATAGCTTATATTATTTATTGAATGCATATCGGGATTTTTCCCGACCCTTATCGGGCTTCAATTAGGCATTACAAGCCTAAATTGGATTTTTAGTATTTATTTATTAATTTTCGAAATTAATTAATTAATTAATTTTCGGAAATTAGGTAGGGATAGCCGACAATTGAAATTTTGTGCTGATTGTCATAGTGCACTCTGTTTATTTATTTGAGTTCTACATTGTGTTGAATTGAATTAATTGTGCAATTTGAGGAATTATTCCTAAATTGATTGTAATTGATTGAAATTGAATAATTGATTGGTAGATGGCTGAGTATGGTTATTTAGCATTAATAATACTTTGATGAGTTGTAAAGTGGAGAGAATCGTGAGATTGATTTGGGAATACTCTTGGCTGAGACCGATCGGGTACGAGGTATAAACATACGTAGTTCGGTGATAAAGAATCACTGGTGAAAACGGCACCTTAAAGAACGCATGTGTGCTGTCTATTACATGCATCAATATAGACATACGTGGTTCGATGATAAGGAAATCACTGATGAAAACGGCGTCTTAAAGAACGCACGTGTGCTGTCTATTACCTGCATCAGTATAGACATACGTGATTCAATGATAAGAAAATCATTGGTGAAAATGACGCCTAAAAGAATGCACAAGTGCTTTTTATTGCATGCATCATTATGGACATACGTGGTTTAGTGATTAAGGATATCACTAGTGAAAATGGCGCCTTAAAGAACACACGAGTGCTATCCATTGCATACATCACCTTGGTGAAAGTGACGCCCGAGAGAGTATGTGTGATTTGGTGATTGGAGATGACTTAGAGATGGAACGACTGATATGTAATCGATTAGGTTGATTGATCAATGATTTGATTCGATTGTCGTGAATTGATTGATTGTTTGATGCAATATATATGAAGCATATGTATATGTCGCAACCTTCCCGAGGGTATATTACTTAAAGAAGGCTAATGGATTACTAAGTCCGAAGATTTGGCACGGACCCTCCCAAGTCTTACCAATCGCGACTTGATATTAAGAAATTAATCCATTTAAACATGCAATTATACTCGATTTGGAGCCTCCACTAACCAATTAGGGTTGGTTAGAAACCCAAGTAAAGTATGGGAGAATACTTTACTTCTGCGAATCAGAGATTGAATAGGTCTAGGGACATGGTTACGCTAGATTAATCTAACGCCCTTTTAGTACCTTTTACTTTAATTTCAAAAATACTTTGCAGGCAGTATTGATTAATTTTAACCTAAGCAATTAACGTGCAAATAGTGTTCATGCGGATGCACAATCAATGAAATAATATTCAATAAACCAAAATGACTTCTTACCTTTTACCAAAAAAATAAAAAAATAAACCAAAATGACAAATTATAAGAAATCATAAACTACAACCTTATTAAGGTCTATCCTCTAAAAAAAAAACTTACGAAAATGCTAATCGAAATGCATGCCTTAAACATGATTTCTAAATGACACGACACCTAATTTTTATTTTTCTTTTTTTTAAAATGTTAATTATATGCAATCTTAATCTAAATTTGATATGCATGAGTTTTACTTTAATGACATATGAGATGCAATTCATGTGACATAATTTAAATCATTACAATATGTGTGCAATCTAATTTACATAACCCTAAATATGCATGTGCTATATGATATGAGATGTATGACGTGGTAATTCTATATACATGTTCTTTTTATGATTTTTTAATGATTTTTTATTACACATATGCAACCTGCACTAACAATGATAACATGAAATAGGATTAATTATGAACTAACCTATTAACTAAATAAATGACTTTTGTGTTTTCCTTTTTTTTAAAATGACTTAATAATTCTTATTAAAAAAAATAACATAATGGTGCAATACTAATCTTTGGATTTTTTTTATTATTATTAAAAAAAACTATACGACGGGAATATTAAAACATTAACCTATGACCCACTAATTAAAGCGTAGCATGTGGTGTGCACATTATGAAATCTATATAAACTAAATAACATTTTTTGTTCTTTTTTGTTTTATTAAAGGAAAATTATCCTAATTCTATATGAATCTTAAAAATTAAAATGCATTGCTTTAAACATGAAATGTGTATGGACTTAAATACCTAAATCCTAGATATGACATATGATGCATGATATGTGATGAGCAAATAACGATAACGCACCAAAATATGTGTCCTATTGAAAAACCACCAATGTAAATCAATGACATATTATCTTAATGCGACTCAATTACACAAAGCAATACATAAATTTGCCATGAAAAGTTGAAATAATCAAAAATCTATCCCGCGGTCTTGCGGTTCAATATTTTTGATTATTATGACTTAATATGACAAATTTCCTGATCGGATAACAATTATATATATGACAAATCGGATCAAAAGCTAAGAACCCAAATACTCAAGCTGAATTTAGTCTAAAGAGATTACCTAGCTTGGAAAAATTATCTCCAAGATAGAAACTAGAAAGGAATGATGCCAAGTTCACCCTTCTCAAGCCTCAAGTGACCTGCACAAGGAAAATGGTAGGGGTGTCAAAAAGACCCGACCCGAACACAAAACATGTATTAATGTGTTTCGTGTTCGGGTCGTGTTCGGGTAACAAATATAAAACAAGCAAATAAAATGTGTTTCGTGTTCGGGTCGTGTTCGAACATTGTTCGACTCGAAACAAGTTCAAAACCCAAAAACACAAACGCTTTAGGGTTTAGACTTTAGCCCCAAAAACATGACAGTTGAACACAACTCAAGCACTGAAGGCTAAACTTGAAGCACATACCTTGTCGGCTCCGCCTTCTTCTCCGACGAGTGCGCCTTCTCGTGGAGTCCGCTGCCACCCTCCGATCGACGCGCCTCCGCCTCCGCCTCGCCGTCGCCTTCGCCACCCCTCGCCTCCGCCTTGCCGACGCCGAAACCCTTGCCGCCGCGTGCGCTCGACCATCGTCGACAGCTTGGGGGACTGGGTTCGCTCGGCGATCATGGCGTTCGCTTCTCGCCTCGTTTCCAAGTTTAGATGTATATTTGCTTGAGGCTTGAGCTAAGACACCGGATATTGTTCCTTTTCTTTTTGAGCTGCGAGGGTGATTGTTCTTTCGCGTTGTGTGCAGACTCTGTGTTTGCTTCAATTCCTGAGTGAACTGCGGCATATCACGCGAAGCTTGCTCGCATCTCCGTGAAACCATACTGAAGTGAGGATCATCCACGGGACATGATGGGTTCGGAGGTTGAAGTCTTCCTTGGTCCAGCTCCATGCGGAAGGTGCCATTCTTGAAAGGTGCCATTCTGATTTTTTCTCCTGAATTTGTTTGTCATACTTGTTACGTTACGTGGTGTGGAGGAGGAGTAGCGGGCATGAATAGTTTTGAAGCAAGCTTAGTTTCATTTGTGAATTTGCTGACGAAGAAAATTGTCATGGCAGGAGGCTAAAGTATCTAAGGAGTTGCTCTTATCGAAACTTCAAAGGGTCTTGTTCATGTATTTTTGCCCAGCGTACGACATCAAAGGTGCGTCTTAAGTAGATATGTACCTACTACTTCAAAATAACGAGGTAAATGTATTAAGATGTGAGGGATCTTCTCTATCCTTTCTTTGTTGTATTTGACGAGAGAAAAAGTGGGCTGCTAGATGCGTGGTTCTTAGTTTTGAGTTTGAGCAGTTATAGGAGAGAATTACTGTTTGAAATTTGAGTCTTCTTTTCTGTGGAGATCGGGAATTTTGCGTTTCGCAAAGTCGCTGCTTTCCGCTCAGGCGATTGTTAATGATTGTCTGTTGCTCTTCGTTGTGGGGCGATTTGATTCGGCGATTGTGTTTCTGTGCGCTTGAATTTTTAGATTCTTGTATTAAGGAAATTGCTTGTCGATGCATTTAGATTCTCTCATTGTCACATTCGTTTCGCATCCATCCTCCATCACAAGGGTCGGTTTGATTTAGGAATGCCCTCTTTGTCATCCGTGTTTGAAAGCATACCTCAATGGCATAGATGCTCATACTATACGGCTCCTAGTACCCTTTTTGTAAAGGTTAGCAGCAAGTAGCTCCTCTTCCTCTCTTCCACCCCCTCTTTTTCTCCTCCTCCTCCTCCTCCCCTTCTTATGAAAAAAAAAAAAAAAAAAAAACAAACAAAAGATGCCGAACGTGTCTCAATATAGAATAGAATTATGATGCCTTCGGGCATTCGATGTTCTTGCATGTCATCATGCTTTCATCCTGCAGATATTGGTGCTGTTCTCTTTGTTCTTATATTAGCTTGAAATTGCTCTCATCAATTGCATCCATCTTAAATTAAATAAAATGTTCGAGGTGATAATAATACCTGAACGGGCCTCTTCTTTTCTCTTCTCGGTTCCACATCGAATGTTGGGGCTGTATGGGTTAACTATATTGGGTCTCCCGTATATTTTAGGAGTTCTGTTTGCATCTTAGAGCATTAAGATCTTTTGTTTGCTAAATTTCATGCTTGGTGCCTAATAATTCCGACGATGGCCAAACTTTCTAGGGACATGCATCTATGGCGTACAATTCAATGAGATGCCATAAACCGACCGTTTATGTACCCGGTTTACCTGATTTCTAAAATTAAATCATCCCTTAACCAGAATATCTCATTATCTAGAGAAATCATCACTTTCAGCAGAATCTCTCATTAGTTTTCTTAGTCTGTCTTCTTTACTATAAGTAACTTGGGGGTATATTTAGAGGACAGCTAGATAAATTTGGTTTAAACCGAGAGAAACTCTACTTGTTTTGGGATGATCAATAGTCATTCAGGGATCAATATTGCGTTCTATTAGATCACGAATATGACCTCCTATGCATATTCCATTTTCCAACTGCTGAGCTCTTAGATAAATACTTTTGTCATACAACAGCAGTATCGTTTGACTTGGAGGTGGCTCAGATACTTCAAGAATGATCGGGATAGGCGGGATTTAATAACATGTGGTGCAGCAGCTGGAGTAGCAGCAGTGAAAAAGTAAGGTGAAACCGACACTTCGGAGATATTCAACGAGCGGTGCCGGTGATTTTCTCTCAGCCCTTAAATATCATCTTCTAGGATTGCTAGATGTCTTCAGGGGATTCTAATGTCACAAATAGAAGGAGGAGATCTACAATGTGGGAGCATTTTAAAGAGATTCCTAATCAAGAAAAAGCTGAGTGTTTATATTGTGGCGCCCTTATTGGTTGTGCTAGTGGTCAAGGGACTAGCTCAATGCATCATCATCTAGCTAGATGTAAGGAATATCCATATGCGAGATGCTGGAAAAAGGCAAAGAAGTGCCTCGAGTCAAGTTGTTGGGGCGGTAGTTCATCGGGTCCTTGGAAATTTGATCGGGATGCTAGCGAAAAGAACTAGCGATCATGTTTATTCTTAGTGAATTGCCTTTTAAGTTGGTAGAGCATGAGGGATTTCATCGATTTGTGAATAGAATTCAGCCAAAATTCTTAATCCCGTCACGCAATACATTGAGACATGATTGTTATGACTTATATCTGGAGGAAAGAAGCAAATTGAAGAAATATTTATCTGAGACATCTCCTAGACTATGTTTAACAACTGACACATGGACATCTTGTCAAAACTTAAGTTACATGTGTCTGACTGCTCATTTTGTTGATGCTGATTGGAAATTGCAGAAGAAGATATTAAATTTTTGTCAGGTTTCAGGTCATTCTGTTGAGATAATAGGAAAAGCAATTGAGAAATGTTTGACTGATTGGGGGATCCACAGTGTTTTTTCCATCACTGTAGATAATGCTAGCTCGAATAACCTGAGAGTTCAATACCTGAAAAAGATACTTAACTCTTGGAACTCTCTGTTGTTAAGAGGTGAGTTACTCCATATGAGGTGTTATGCCCATATATTGAGTTTGATTGTTAGAGATGGGTTAAAAGATATAAACGATTCAATTGCTAGAATACGTTCAGCCGTACGTTACGTGAGATCTTCCCCTAGCAGACTAAGAAAGTTCAAGGCTTGTGTTGAGTTAGAGAATATTGAGTCGAAGAGCCTTGTATGTTTGGATGTGGAAACTCGTTGGAACTCAACATATTTGATGTTGGAATCAGCCTTAAAGTTTGAAAGAGCTTTTAGCAATATGGAATTTCGGGATAGCAAATATGCTCAAGAGCTTTCCAAGGGGAAAGGGTTGCCCACTAGTGAAGATTGGAATTATGCACGTCGCTTTCTTCCATTTTTGAAGTTGTTTTTTGATACAACTATAAAAGTTTCAGGTTCTTCTTATGTCACTAGCAATAATATGGCGAAGGACGTGTATGGAATTTATATGATGATTGAGAGATATCGTGGAAATGAGGAGCAAAGCTTGCAAGAAATGGCTCAAAGAATGAAAACGAAATTCCATAAGTATTTTGGCAATGTAAACAACATTAATCTCACTTTATTCATTGCTTGCATACTTGACCCACGACATAAGTGGGATTATGTGAAGTGGATGATTGGTCATGTTTATGAAAGCAGGGAGACATAAATTTTACAAGAGAAAGTGATGACATCTTTGACATTATTGTTTGAACAATATCGCACGGGTACATGCCCTCAAAGCAACTTGAGGCTAAAGAGCACAAGGATGGTAAGCATGTCAAGATCCCCAGTAGTTGGTGCTGATATTATGACTGAAATGTATTTTAGTCAAACTGGACAACAATATTTGGATGAAAAATCAGAATTGGATAAGTACTTAGAGGAGGCATGTGAACGTTATAACTCTGAATTTGATATATTAAGTTGGTGGAAAGGAAATTCATCGAGATATCCTATACTTTCTACTGTTGCTCGAGATATTTTGGCTGTGCCCATCTCGACTGTAGCATCGGAGGCGGCATTTAGCACGGGAGGTCGTGTGCTCGATGTGTTTCGTAGTTCCTTGACCCCAATCATGGCGGAAGCTCTTATATGTGCTCAAGATTGGTTACGCTCCGCACCACTTTTACGTTCAATTGAGGAGGACTTAGAAGATCTTGAAATCTTTGAGTCGGGTGAGAAAATATGATTGTAGAATATTTATACATTTCTTTATTTTAATCTATATGTTAGTGTTCTCATTTTCATCGTGAAATTATTGTAGAATTGCCAAATACGACCACGGAGTCAAGCTCAATGTTGTCTTCTCTCGATGATTGACGTATTAGAGGTTAGTATTTTATAATATGCAACTTGTGTAAGTCTTACTTCTTTTTTTGCGCTCCTAACAATGCTGCCCTTCCTGAATTTATTATTGGAAGCTTTGGACAGAAAATGTTATCTTTTCACTTGAAGATCCCATGTGGCCAAGAACAAGTCTTTGGTCTTTAGGGTGGATTTGGCCACTACAGTGAGGTTCAAGATCATGGTTTGGAAGACCAAGAGGTATAAGGTAATAGTGGTGGGTGCTAATGTGACTCTCAATGATCAGGCTGCTAAGAACACCGGCAAGAAGAACAAGGATGTCAAATTAAAGTCTAGGGTGGGTAAGAATTTAGGGGGTTGTTGCTTTTGGCAGGTGGGGACTTCTGTTGTTGCTTTAGCTTTGATTTTGCTTGACTAAGGGCTGAGTTGGACTCTCCCTTGTGTGAGGAAGGCTGAGAATGAGATTAATTTTCTGGTATTCCTGGATAGTGGGCAGTGCTGGTTAGTGTTTGCATTAGAAATGAGTGCTGGTTAGCATTTGGTTCTTATGATATGTAGTCCTTATCCTTCATTACAATGCAGATTGATCTAGGTATGACCAGAGTGAGACCTGTAAATCATCCATTTAGATTGCATTTTACATTGCTTCGGTTGTGTTCCTGCAATTTTAGGATATATAGTGTCTTCTTCCGATTATGCTTAGAACTTGCTATTGGGGCAGGTTTACCATTCAAGTTTTTTGGATGAAGAAGGGATTACTAGGGCATGTGGGTGTCCATTATTTGACATTCTACATCAATGTGGCACTAAATTATGCTTGTGCTCATTTGTAGAAGATACATTCATTTGTGGCTCGATGCCCGTTCGACTCTCACCCGAAAAAAAAAGAAAAAAAAAGAAAAAAAAAGGAAAGACTCGGAAACCCGACCCGACCCGAATTCCCTATGTGAGTTTAACGTGTTTCGGGTCGGGTCGGGTCGGGTAACATCAAGACCCGACCCGACCCGACCCGTTTACACCCCTAGAAAATGGTACCAACTGTACTGAATTTGTTGGACAACTTCGGATGAAGGCTGGTCGGTGTCGGAACGAGCGAGGGAGACGGCCGAGGTTGGAGTTTCGGTGCGGATTGGGCGGCAGCAGCAACAGGGAGGTGTGGCGTCGGTGACCGGCGAACAGCAGGGTTGCGGGTTGCAGCGGTGGTGTCCCACGGGTGTGTGGCAGCTCGGCGTTCAGTTTCGGCGTTGTGGGTCAGCAAGCAGAGCAGCAACGGCGACTGGGCAGAGGTGCTGGTGCAATGGCGTCGGCTGAGTGGAGGTAGACCACCGTGTTGCTGGGCGCGAGTTGCAAGTCGTGGGCTTCGGGCGGTCGGGCATGGCAGCGCGGCGAGCGTCGTGGAACAAAGGGTCACGATCGGAGCTTCGAACGAGCGAGCAGAGGGCCACTCGGAGACGCGGCAGACGATGAGACACTCGAGCAACAAGAATCGGCGGAGCAGGGGAGTCGCTCGGGGGAGACTCGAATCGGCACAGCGACAGCTTTGTCGAGCTAGTGGAGCAGATCGGCGAGGAGGGCTGGTGCGAGGGCAGTGGAGTAGAAGATCTCGGACTGGCAGCGATGTGGAGTGGCGTCACTTCGGGCAGGGGGCGCGCGGTGGTCGCGAGCGTGGAGGAGTCGAGTAGGGGACATGGCAGCTATTGGCGGCGATCGGCTCGGGCTTGCTACTACGGCGGTGTTCGCACGATGGTGGTGCGGTGGCGGATGAGCGGCGACGCCGTGTAGTGCAGAAGCGGATGATCGGCTTAGCAGATGCAGATGGGGGGAAGAAGGTGAACAGTAGGGGTCTTGTCAACTTTTTTTCTTTGTTTTTTTTTCTTCCTAATGACCGGTCACCTCCTCGCTTTCTCCCCTTTCTCTTTTGACTTTTCTTCTTTTTTTTCCTCAAAAACTGAAACCCTCTTCTCTGTTTCCTCTCTTTTCACTTTTCAATTTTTTTTGACGAAAAGAAGCCCCTTTTTCATGTTTCGCACCCTTTATTTATAAAGTGAAAACTCGAATTTGTTTCCGCTGGTGGAGATTTTCGCTCAACTTCTCAACAACAAAGTAGCTCCAAAATTACACGGTTGAGTTTTTAAATTCAATTTTTTTATTCAAAATTTCCCTCTAATAAGAGATTATCTTCTATTTCTAAAAACTAAATTTAAATTAAGCGTCAACAGTATATAAACCTGAATTGCAGGTTGGGACTGATGCCAAGGTAAGTCTTCTGATTCGTGCTGTGCTTAGGCAACCTTGTGGTGTATTGGTTTCCCAATCGAATCTTAGTGAGGTAGAATTTGCTGAGACATAGTTTCAATGGTTATTGTATAACTATTTCAAGCCCCTAGATGGCAGCATCGGTACCTCCCCCTCCTCCAGAGCAGTTTGGCATTCCATGGACATCACCGAGAAAGAAACTCACTTCCATGTTCATCTTCATCCAAAAGGATTAGAATACGTTTTAATTGAGTCGACGGTGTGGGTTAAAGTTAGCCAGGACGACCTAAGGCCCTATGAGTATCGATCTTGGTATCATTACTATTATGATGGGCGAAGAATAGGTCATGTCCCTGAAGAGGAAATACCTCACCCCGTCCTGGAGAAAGCTTTTAGTGAGGGGACTGCAGATCCCGAGGGTGGAGGCGTAGATGATGCCAGAGACCCTGCGCTTGGGAGTGAGCCGTCATCCCTAATATTCACTGAAGATGATGAAAATTTTGAGGAAGGTGAGATCATGGAACAAGAAGTGGAAGGTCCAGAGGAAGATGAGGATTGGGGAAATGCTAAGGAGGAGCCGATAGAAGAAGAGCCTAAAGAAGACGAGGAGCCTGAGGAGGAGGAAAGCGAGTCAGAAGAGTCAGAAGAGGATCAGGATGATCCTAAGTACGACCCGAATGAGAACTGAGATCTCATCCTCTTTTGTGAACCATGTTTATATGTGAATAGAGTGAGACTAGAAAGTTATGAATAGTTTTGTGAAGTACTTTGAGTTATGCTTTGTGTAAAAGTATGGTTATGAATTTCAATATGAAAAATATGATATTGCTTTTCTATCCCATTGTTTTATTGTTTGGAGATTTTTAACTGCTTCCGCATGTGCTATTAAAAATGAAATGGTCGGCGATACATAGTCCTGGGATATCGCATTCTAAAATTGACCAAGTAAAATGATGTGTGCGTGCCCAAGGATTGGGGACCATTTTATTTTTAATAGCACATGCGGAAGCAGTTGAAAATCCTCAGACAATAAAACAATGTGATAGAAAAGTAATGCCATATTTTTCATATTGAAATTCACAACCATACTTTTATACAGAGCATAACTCAAAGTACTTCACAAAACTATTCATAACTTTCTAGTCTCACTCTATTCACATATAAACAGGGTTCACAAAAGAGGATAAGATATCAGTTCTCATCCGGGTCGTACTTAGGATTATCTTGATCCTCTTCTGACTCGTTTTCCTCCTTCTCAGGCTCCTCGTCTTCTTGAGGCTCTTCTTCTATCGGCTCCTCCTCAGCATTTCCTTAATCCTCGTCTTCCTCTGGACCTTCCATTTCTTGTTCTATGATCTCACATTCCTCAAAATTTTCATCCTCTTCAATGAATACTGGGGACAATGGCTCACTCCTAAGTGTAGGGTCTCTGGCATCATCTACGCTTCCACCCTCGGGGTCTGCAATCTCCTCACCAAAATCTTTCTCTAGGATGGGGTGAGGTATTTCATCTTCAGGGATGTGACCAATTCTTCGCCTATCATAATAGTAATGATACCAAGACTGATACTCATGGGGCCTTAGGACGTCTTGGCCGACTTCAACCCATACCGTTGACTCAATTAGAATGTATTCTAATCATTCTGGATGAGGATAAACATGGAAGTGAGTTTCTTTCTTGGTGATGTCCACTGGAATGCCAAAGTGCTTTGGAGGAGGGGGAGGTACCGGTGCTGCCATCTAGGGGCTTGAAATGGTAACCATTGAGATTACGTCTTAACAAGTTTTACCCCACTAAGACTTGATTAGAAAATCAATACGCCACAAGGTTGCCTAAGCACATCACGAATCAGAAGACTTACCTTGGCATCAGTCCCAACCTGTAATTCAGGGTTATATACAGATGTTTCATATATATTGCATCAAACAATCAATCAATTCACGACAATTGGATCAAATCATTGATCAATCGACCTAATCGATTACATGTCAGTCATTCCATCTCTAAGTCATCTCCAATCACCAAATCACACGTACTCTGTCGGGCGTCACTTTTGCCAAGGTGATGTATGCAATGGACAGCACTCGAAGTTCTTTAAGGCGTCGTTTTCACCAGTGATATCCTTGATAACCAAATCACGTATGTCCATAATGATGCATGCAATAGACAGCACTTGTGCATTCTTTAAGGCGCCATTTTCACCAGTAATTTCCTTATCACCGAACCACGTATGTCTATACTGATGCAGGTAATAGACAGCATTCGTGCGTTTTTTAAGGCGCCGTTTTCACTAGTGATTTTCTTATCATCGAATCACGTATATCTATATTGATGCAAGTAATAGACAACATTCGCGCATTCTTTAAGGTGCCGTTTTCACTAATGATTTTCTTATCATCGAACCAAGTATGTCTATACCTCGTACTTGACCGGTCTCAGCCAAGAGTATTCCTAGATCAATCTCACGATTCTCTCCACTTTACAACTCATCAAAGCATTATTAATGCTAAATAACCATACTAGGCCATCTACCAATCGATCATTCAATTTCAATCGATTACAATAAATTACAATCAATTTAGGAATAATTCCTCAAATTACACAATTAATTCAATTCAACACAATGTAGAGCTCAAATAAATAAATGGACTGCATTATGACAATCAGCACAAAATTTCAGTCGTCGGCTATCCCTGCCTAATTTTCGAAAAATAAATAAATAAATAAATAAATAATTTTGAAAATTAATAAATAAATACTAAAAATCTAATTTAGGCTTGTCATGCCTAATTGAAGCCCGATAAGGGTCGGGAAAAATCCCGAGATGCATTCAATAAATAATATAAGCTATCCTCGAGCTAATTACACTAACCACCTAACTAATATGTAATACAATTGACTAATAATCACTAATCCATTATAATCTAACCACATAATCATATTTAATTAATACTAATCAACATTTACGCATAATTAGTCTACTAAGCGAGGATTAGTGAGATTACTCACTTGATTAATGATCCACTAAGATCAAAGTGACGAGGATGTAATGGGGTTTGATTCTCTCCAAAGCGGCGATGGCAACGGGGCACGGCTTGAGCCCGAAAAAATGAACAAAGCTTGAACGGTTTGCTTCTATGACACTGCAGACTTTGGGTGGAATAATTAAAAAAGAACGAAGGCAACGCAAAGACAGGGCTCTGAGACGTGCGGAGGAAGAGAGAAAAGTGGGGACAAAGGCATCAGTCAAAAGAAATAGAAAAAGTAAGGATAGGCTTTGACTAAAATCAAAGCAATTGAGAGAGGAAGAGAAATGGAATACGGTAGGGGGAGAGAGAGACATCGGTGGGGTGGTCCTGTGAGAGAGAGAGAGAGAGTAGTGGGCGTGGGGACGTTGGTAGTCTCAGATGCTCTTGTTTAGTCCAAATTGGTCCCTGAAAATTCCTCGGCTCAAGTACTTGATCTTCACTTGCTTTGTTGCACAAAATTTCCCTCGAACAGTAAATCTCGAGCAACAAAAACGGCCATTTTCTTCAATTCCGAATTTTAATTCATATTTCTTCGGAATCCGATTTTCTGAACAAACAAATTCAGTTGAAGTCCCATTTGAATTCATAAAAAGTCCAAACAACTTCCATTCATCAATTCACTCACACCAGATGCGAAAAATCCCTTTAAATTGGCCAATTCGAATTTTCGTTCATTTTCCGAATCATCCGACATGATTTTATTTTAAAAATTCTGGACTCACTGAAAATTCTTCGAAAGATGAGTCGACATTCCTAAAATTCATTGTGACATGATAGAATCTTCAAATTTTGAAATCGGACTTGAATTCGCGGTTAATTTTCATTCGGTGTGTTTTTAGCGTGACCTAGGCTATCGAATAGTTTTTAGAACTTTTTAGGGTAAGTGACTCGTGGTTGATTTTCTTCAAGCCACAATGAACCTACTTGACGTATTGATGACTCTCGATTGTCATGAAAATCTTGAGGATCCAAATACTGACACAAGGTACCAAAACGACAGTAAAGTCATATTAGTATCGATTGACGAGAATTTTCCAATTTAGTGGAGTCACCCACGATTGACCACACATCTCAGTTGAATAGACCTATCTCTGATCTCAAATCGATTTTTAACTATGCCGTAATGACCTCTAAAAATAAGTACGGCCGAGAAGCCGATTCATGATCGAATTTTCAAGTCTATTGCCTTAAAATTTCTTAATGGCTTATCCTAACAGTCTAGTTATCTTAAGAGTGATCGACTCTAAAAATAGCCCTATAAACGCGTTAATGAAATGCCCGATTAATTCAGTAGAAAACATGTTGAAAAATTCAGGATGTCACAAAGGGGATCATCCCAAGAGGCTATTATGTCCAGAACACCAGAGGATCGACCAGAGAAAGATATAAAATGAGCAACGGAGGCTTGTCTAGGAAGACGAGATTGGCTGATGTCTGCATTAGAGAACAAAAGATTGAGCGGCCCTCTGGGATGCTAGTTGTCAAACCAAAAGGAAACGGAACAACCATTCCCTACCCGCTAGCAGAAGGACTTGTGGAAGTCGCCTCGAAGGTCTAGTATTTTCTTTCAGAACCAAGAGCAAAAAGTAGGTTTAGCTGCCAACCGGTAGTTTCTATTTTTCAGGAAAATGGAATGGATCCATCTGCACCACAGATATTCCTTGTCTGTGAATAAAAACCATATGTGCTTAAGCATGGCTGTAGAGTTACTTTCTTGAAGTCTCCAAATTCCTAAGCCTCCTTTAACCTTTAGGAGGCATACATCATCCCAAGCAACCTAAGCACCACCTGTACCAAGGTCTGGGCCTTTCCAAAGGAATTGTTTCAGGATCTGCTCAATTTTATCCAAAACTGGCCTTGGCAAAATGAAAACATTTGCCCAATAGACTTGGACGGAGTGGAGCACTGACCTAATGAGTTGCAGTTGACTCAAACAGACTACAGTTTGTGTTCAAAATGTTGATTAACCCTCTTGAGCTCAGGTGACGTGTTGTTTGGATTGAGAAAGTAGGAGTGATACCTTTATAGTTGGCTTTACGATTGATATGGGTACCATGCATTAGAAATTACTTGTCATATTATCTTGTTATTGCCAGTCAACCTTGAGAATGTTCTATCCAAGCCATATTGCTTGGAGTATGTTTGTCATTTTAAGGAATATAAAAAATGAAATTAGAAAAAAAAAAAAACAATCGATTGGTCCTAAGTTGACCTTGGAAATGGATTGCCCATAAGGCTGTATATTCCTTGGTCCTAAGCTTAATAAGGTCAGTTCCTAGTTCTAAAAATTAGGGAACAACACTGTTTGAATTGATCCTTAGGTCAAATGTTGAACCTGCTTAATTTGAACCATCCTGACCCCTATTTTATTTGATGCCTTAAAGAAAATTTTGTTACTTGTTTAGCTTATTGCATGCCACGCCAAATTTTTTCGTGCACATTGCCATTTCAGCTTAGTCATTTTTTGGGTAATTATATTAGTTTCTATGTGACTGAAATATAAACCGAGATCGCATGAGAAGTTTTCCTTGAAATGAGGCATCAACAATGGGCATTAGTGTACATGAAGCATATTGTGCTCAAATCAATCGTGAAAGATTATTTTTTATTTTTGGCTACGCATGATACATGACATAATTGTCCAAATTTTTTTAAATTTATTGTACATTGATCAATTTAGTTGTAAACTTTTCTATTTAGTTAATTTAAGAGAATTTCAAATAAGAGTCCGAAGTTGAGCCGTTTTCTCAAAAAATGGTTCATAATAAATGTTGTCTCAAATAAGGGCTTAAAGTGGTTAAGTTAGTATCAAATAAGGGTCTGAACTTATTTTCTGGCCAAACCTTCGCCAGATGATTTTTTCTGGTGAGAAGGGTGTGGGCAATTTTGTCCAAAATTCAGCTAGGTAAAAATGCTTTAAAATCCTTGAACAAACAAAAATCCCAAATTGAAATTTCATTGGTTCTTCGTGAAATCGTCAAGTCTTCAAGTCAATCCCCAATAGCAAATCGATCCTCCCCTTGAAAGTCTACTGTCTCGAGCTCCATTATCAGTTGGAGGAGGAGGAATGTCAATTCCACCTCCTGAGTTTAGATGGGGCTTGGATTCTTCGATGCTAGCTCAAGTCCTTCATCCACCCAAAATAACTCCTCGCCCCATTGTCACGAGCTTTGTCCTCATCGTAAGTGCATCCATTCCATCTAGCATTGAAGATAGGAAGAAAACATGGTACAATCGAGAATCGACAGATTTAGAGTTCAAGCTTCGAAGATTTGACGATTTCATAGAACTAATGAGAGTTTAATTTGGGATTTCTTCGACGATTTCACAAAGAACTAATGAGAGTTTAATTTGGGATTTTTGTTTGTTTGAGGATTTTAAAGCATTTTTACCTAGCTGAATTTTTTTGGACAAAATTGCCCACACCCTGCTTGCTGGAAAAAGCTATCTAGTAAAGATTTGGTTGTAAATCAAGTTCAAGCCCTTATTTGATAATAACCTAGCCACTTCAGTCCTTTATTTGAGCGTGCACTTTGGGCCCTTTTTTTCTTAATGAGAAAACGACTTTATTTTGAGCCATTAATTGAAATTTCTCCTTAATTTAATTTTAAACCTTTTGATGATTTTTCAATATAGTCATTTAGACTAAAATTAGTCTGAAATAGTTGATGCAGCCATTGATAGTTTGATACTAATGAGAAGATTTTCGCAATTCTTTATCTTTTTTTTTTTTTTTAAAATTTTTAAAATTTTAAATTATATATATTTTTTTATTGTTGATCTTCTTTAAGGGGTTGACGAGGTTCACCGACTATTGGCAATGGTCGGCGAGGCACAAGTGAGGGAATACATGTTAATGCTGGCCATGCTACATAAGAAAGTCGATGCTTATGTTAGTGATTTCCAACCATGCCATATGAGAAAGTGCCCGCATAAGCGATTTTTAACCTTTATTTATGAGAATGACTATATTGGTAAATCTTTAAAATATTTAGAATTGAATTGAAAAGTTTATAATTTAATTGACCGTCATATAATAGATTTTGAGATTTTTTGGACAATTATCTCCATAATACAGAATTACTAGGTCTTGTTTGGTTACTTGAAAAATGAAATCTTCAGAATCCGAACTTGATTGATTTGTTTTTATCTTAAGATGATGGGGTATATTTTAATGGGGATGTATAGTAATGTCATTCCAAAAAGATAACCAAATTGGAGACAAATTCATCTATTCCATCTATTTTCAATCTTAATTTCCACGTTGTCAATCCCACCCGTCTCATTTGGGCTTACGATTGGGGCACTAATGTACTTCAATTCTCCCACATTCCAAGATAGATAATTTACCCAAAAGCTTAAGTTAGATACTTTGAAATCTCATTTTTTGTGCAAACTGAATTAGAAACCACACAAGAGGCAATAAAATAAATTAAGGCACATATTGAAAAGTTAGAGCGCATAAGACATAAGAAGATTTTTGGGTAATTAATAATTTTAAAAAATGACATGGTAAACTAAAATAAAATAACAAGCAGGAAGAGACTTCCCTTTATTGACTATTATTTATTGTATCACCGGTTTGGCATTGCCACATCACTCCAAGTCGAAGTGAGGAACAAAAATTTCACTCAGCCAAACCCTAAATGATTCACACACATATCTATACCAAAGGCCATGAATCCCATCTTCCTTCAGATCACACCCTCATCAAGACGAATGAACAAACTCTTAGATGGAAAATGCTTTATAACGCAAAATTCCAAGTCACTCCTCACAAGCAATCAATCCGATCGAAACTGAACCGAACCAATCAATCAACACCATCGAAAGAATTACAAATCCTCCTCGTCTCTCGACAAATTCTTAGATATTCTCTCATTTGATCCCTCGTATCCTTCATCGATCAGGTGCCTGAATTCTACGTTAAAATCGGCTCATGATCAGTCTCTTTCAACAGTAACTTACGAAGAGTTGAATGTGAAATTTGCACTTACTGGATTAAGCTCTGAAAACTGCTTCAGTTGGTAGTTTGAGCTCCAAGTTGTTCATGTTAGGTTGATCTGCTAAATAAAATATTTATCCAAATTAGATTTAGATTTTTGGCGTTATAAGAATTGACAAAAGCTAGTCTTTTTCATTTTTCAAAATAGTTTTAAAAAAGAACATAAATAGATAAAAGAATATAGTGCTCACTCAGGGGCGTTCTTAAGACAAAAAAGCATGCTCCAATCACTACGTAGCAAAGCAGGAGAACAAATCCTTTCATGTAGTGGGAAGTTCCATCCTGCGTCAAGTAAAATTAAAAATTGAAATCTGTTAAATAAATGATTAATAATAACAATTAAAATATCAATATTAATAAAATAAATTATAATAATTATAATAATAACCTGCAAAGTGAAAGCTATGACAATGATTGATAGAGCAAGAGAGCAAGTCTCAAGAAGGTTGAAATTAAGGTCCATCCTTATCCCCATTGTCCAAGCAACGACCACACATAAAGGGACCTGAAAATCATCAAAAATTCAAAGTTTAATTAAAGCTTGTTGATGTAATATTAAAAAAAAAAGGGTCTAATCAGCGACGTAAAATTCATAAATTCTCACCACGAACATCGCGATCTGAGTCGCTGAGCCCAAAGCGACGCCTAAAGTTATGTCCTGCGATCACGTCGAGAGAAGTTTACGTTATTTACCCGAAGAAAATGTCCTCGACACGAAACTAAGAAAGCTCAATAGTTCATCGCCGGACCGGCCGGACTGGCCGGACCGGCCCCCTTAATCAATTTAAAACCCTCACCAGCTTGTTCTTGAAAGCGAATATGATCGCCCCGGCGTGCTCTGCTGCGTTCCCGACGATAGGCAACAAGATTATGCTGAGGAAGCTCACGGACAGACCCCACGAAGCCGACGCCGACTGATGAGATTATCAATTAAACATGTATAACTAATTACATTTTGTGATTAGTGAAAAAGGTAAGTATTCTTAATCACTTTGGAAGTAAATAAAATTAAATTAAAAGTATAATTACCTCAATTGTGTCGACAACATACTCGGATAGTAAAGCTATGACGAGGGTCATCCCAACCAGCCAAACAAATCCACTCCAAAACCCTATCACTGCCTCTTCCCCAGAAGCTGTGTTGTCATCTTCTTCACCCTCTTCCTGTAATTTGACCAATTTATTACACCATCATAGGAAACATGACGTCACAGTCCATCTTCTCCACTATAGGGTTAGTGCAATATTAGCCTCATAAATTAATAAATAATTAATCAATTCCTATAGTTGGGTTCACAATTATTTATTGCAATTTATAGAATATGAAGAAAAATAAGTGATCAAGATTCGAACTTACCCACCTGCCGCAACAAGGACTTAAATAATAGCATCATGCATGTTGGTGAAAAGTGCAAATGACTAGTGGAAATCAAGGAATTGTAATCTGTAAGATTAGGAAAAATGAAATTCGAATGGTTCACCCAACCTGTGCTTCGAACAATTGTCGATGTGTGACAAGCTGGAAGAAGATGTAGACGACGTAGGCCAGAAGCATGACGATGCTACTCGCCCTCGACAGGTTGAGCGTCAGGTCCGCTGTCGGGGTGGCGGGGGCGCCAGCGTACCGGAACAGCATCGGCAGCAGGTGGCACAGCAACGCCAGCAGCAGCATGAGAGAGTTCACGTCGGCTTGTCGCTGTTGAAATCGAAGACCAGATTGAAATTATCATTTATTATCGCAACGACAGAAGCTGCTATGTTCGCACTTGACCGAGCGGTTAATCTTTTCTTACCCGGTCGTATTTCTGCTCTTTCCGGAGGTTGGCGAGGCCACCGCACAGCAGCGAGGTGCCAAGAACGAGCAGGAGGTTGGACAGGACGGAGCCCAAGAGTGAGTACTTCACTACCTCAATCTTGCGCTGGCTTAGGGCAAATATGGCTATGATCAGCTCGGTTGCATTGCCGCAGGTTGCGTTCAGAAGCCCTCCCACTGCAAAACAATCAAAAGCAGATTGCATACACAATTAGATTCACTTGAAAAGGAAAAAAAACCGATTAGGTCCAACTTTCACCGCGCTTGAAATGGTAAACTCCTAAATGTCTAAGTAACCGGTCTCCGATCCTCGATTCACCGTCGAGGTCCTGACCCGTCACTGTTGAGGTCCCAACCTTTCGACCCACAAATGTCCATCTCTACAGAATGACCACAGAAATTAAGTGGAGACAGTACAAGAGCGTTGTCCATTTGCCATTATACTCGGTCCTTGAAGAGAATATCATAGTACATCCCGCAGAACCGCATCTCTATTATCGGTTACCTAGTTAATTAACGCATACTTGTAATTAACCAACAAACATATGCGACGTTCGCATGAAAAGTTGAGAACTGCCTCAAGAAAATCACCTGTGGGGCCGGTGTAGTAAGCGATCTGCCTGCAAGATGACAAGAAAAGCAAAGAGGGCACGCGTCAGGAAACCCTAATTCCAGCATCCAGAATCGATGCCGCTAGAAACATGGACATATTTGCATGTATATTATATGAGTGAGGTCGAGATTAAATGACTATAAATTTGTATGAACACTCACTCTGTCAAGAAGCTGACGCGTTCCGCAAGAGGGGTGAGTCCCAGAAGGCTCAAAGCGAAGACCCACGGCTGCATGCAAACGCAGCACAAACTCACTTCGGTCAGCGCATCAAATGAACTTCTAACTTCTGAAAATAGTAAATTACCTAATTTCTTTATATGGCAGGCAAGGAAATTGAAGAATTCAGTGGAATGGAGCCAACGTATTTTAAAATCACTAAGGCCCATTCATAATGAAGTTCGTATTCTAATGGAGCCAACTCTTGTGTCCAACATTTCATTTTCCTTATTAATTTTAAATTTTTTTCTTTTACATTTGACTCTCTTCAGTCGGTCGGGCTTTTCAAAGTTTTTATCCTGTCAATGAGGTTTGGAGAACATAATTTACAATCTATCGATTTTTTCTTTTAAAAAATTAAGTAAGGTAAAAAAGAAGGAATTAAAAGATAAGTTTCTCTATCTGGGTTTGGGATTTTGAAAGTTTCAGCTCCCCGCAAGTCTTTGTTAAGAAACTGTGTTCTACTTAATGTTATGAAACTATTTTCCAAAAAAAAAAAAAAAGATATTACAAGTAGAAGTATGCATCGGTCCCAAGTCCGGTTCCCGGACCGCCCTAAAACAGTTGGTTTAGTCTGATTCCAGAACCAAGTGGGGCCGGTTCCCAATTTCGCCAACTGGAAACTGTCCTGCGCAGTTTGCTTTTAGGTTCAGGGTGAGAAATCCACCCTAAAACCGATTATATGGTTTTATTTCCGAAAGTAGACAGAAATCAAAATCTTTTTCCTTTCTCTTTCTCGTCAGACTTACTCTTCCGAAGCTGTAAAACTCAGCGACAACGGCGAGAGGGATGGCCGGGAAGAGGATTGTGAGCTTGGTCCCGAGGATGACCTCCTGGAGGTTGGCGAGAAGCATCCTCAGGCACCGGCACGGGACCTTCGAGACAAGGGCAAGGTCGGACTTCTTGCGCAGCGACGATGAGGACATGTTGTGCGCCGTCCGGCCGGGCCTCGTCTCCTTGCTCGATCCCTTAAGGCCGCCATTCTCGACGACATATGCCTCGTTGCACGAATGGGTCGCCATTTCGACTTGTTCGAGGATAGGCTATGAAACAGCGTTTTCTGTGTCTGTGTTTGTGTGCGGTGTGACTCTTGTGAGTGGTGTGTATATATACATATATGTTCTGTCTTGTTGCAGTACTGAACATGAATCTTCCCGGAAGTTTCATGGGGTTTTTGGCTCCTTCTTTCGTTGGCGACGCAAGGGTCGAAGCAAGGTCGAGCGAACCGGCCTGTTCGATCTGGGACTCGAACCGAATTGGACTTACCTGGTCGGTTTCTAAGTTCGTTTACATTGGAATATGGTAGGTATCTAAATAAAAAATGTGAAAACCAGTCATAGTTTCCAATTATATATAAAGAACCAGTTTCACCCGGTTTTAAGGTTTTTTGTTACGTATTTGCTTTGCTTAAAAAGAAGCTAGATATGTCAAGAAGGGCTTCAAACTTGGAAATACTATGAAATTTATAATACCTTAATAATTATGCCACGAATTGTTCGCATTTTATATTTTTCTAAAAATTATAATCATATTACTTCAAGTTAGGCTCGGTTCCCCAATCAATTGTGGAGAGGGCCGGTTTGGATCCAAGCCAGTTCCTAAGGGCGTGCGTGACAACCATTCTGTTCCAAAAATTGTTTCTGGAACAGAAATATATTTTTCTATTTCTATTTCTAGAAGAGTTTCTAAGTAAAAATAACCGTTTGATAACGACACAAAATTTCTACTATAAAAATAGAAATTCGTTTGATAACAATACAAAATTTCTTCTTTTCGGATGGTGGCGGCGACGACCGACGACCTTTAATATAAAAAATAAAAATAAAAATGATTTAGTAACAAAAAAGTAATGAATAAAATAAAATAAAATACAAATACAAATACATCATAAAAAAATAAAATAAAAAATAAAAAAATAAAAATTATTTTATTTTTTCTATTTTATTTTATTTTATGAATAAATTTATTTTAAAATGAATAAAAATTAAAATTAAAAAAATTGATTTGGCAAAACACTCAAGGCAAATAATAATAAATTTATTTTTAATAAAAATAATATGTTTTTATTTATCATAAATAAATTATTTTTAATAAATTTAATAAGTTTATTTTTAATAAACTAAAAATAAAATGATAAATAAAAATAATTTATTTATTTTAATAAATTTATTTTTATTTTTAAATGAATAAAATGAATATATTTATTTTTATTTATTATTATTTTTAATAAAATGAGGAGAGGCAGAGGAAGAGGAGAAGGCAAAGACGTAGAGGAGATGAGGGAGAACTCACTGAAATTAGGATTTAGTGAGAGAAATCGGAAGTAGAAAATTTTAGCTTCGATTTATCTTCCAAACCTATTTTTGGAATAGAAATCTATTCCGAAATAGAAAAACCGAATAGGTTTATCAAACGGATTTCTCTTCAAGAAACAGGTCTGGAACAGAAAAATTATTTCTGGAACATAAATTTTGGGTTGTCATGCATCCCCTAAAGGACTAGAATCTGCTAGGGTAAGTGTTAGTTTTTTGGTTGGAAGCAATCGTCCCTAGGCAGGAGAAAATATCTCAAGGGATTTTACGCGTATTCAAAGCATGGCGTGCGTTTAAAAATTAACACGGAAACGCTAACGGACTTTGCAATTAAATAAAAGTAAAATTATCAGAGAAATAAACGAAGAGCAATAAAAGATACAAAAAATTTATGTGATTTGGCTCGAGTATCAATATAGATCCAAGCTGGCTTGGATCCAAGATAAGTATTAGTTTCTTGGTCAGAATCAATCACCCCTAGGCAGAAGAAAATATCTTGAGGGACTTTAGGTGTGTGAGAAGCCAAACGTGTGTTGTAAAAATTAACATGGAAACGCTAATGCACTTTGCAATTAAGTTAATGCGAAATCACTAGAGAAATAAGCGAAAAATTATAAAAGACATTAAAGATTTACATGGTTTGGTTCACGTGTCGTACCCACATTACCATCCATGGGGAGAGCCATCGATAAATAATCAATTATAATCGAGTAATTAGAGTTACAATCACTCTCACGCTCGAATATTTCCTACAATTAAATTATACCTAAGCTTAAAGTTGTTAACAAATAAATAATCCAATTTGGATTTAAAACTCACAGCACAGATCTGGTGTGCGGCCGCTCGAAATCCCTTCATTGCGTGCGCGGTTTCTACTCAAGAAACCTCTTGGCCGCCCTTTTTAAGAGCTGAGAGAGAAACCTATGTATTCTTTATTTCACCCATCCGCATCTGGTGCAGGCTAGTGAATAAAGAAACGAAGTGAAATAGATATTACAAAACAAGGTGCCCCTTAATGTTATTTTGTCTTTTAGCTCACGATATTTTTTTCTTTTTTGCTCCTTTTGTTTTAACCGTAACTCAAGCTACCTTTCTTGAAGCTTACATATTATCTAGTTGGGTTGAGGTATGTAAACGGCTCAAACTAGAGATAATTTAATAAATTTCTACTTTAGCTTGACATTTCAGGTCAAGTTAGAGTATTCATTATCCATATTGATCTCTCAACACTCCAACGAGCGCTTACTCCCTACATATGCCAATTGCGATCAAGCAAAGCTTGAGCTTGGCCAAAGGAAGAGGCTTGGTCATCATGTCTACTGGGTTCTCCACATTAACAATCTTCTTCACCACAACTTTGCCCTTCGCTAAGACATCCTGGATTAAATTATACATGACGTTGCTAGATAAATTACATAGTCGTTATCATAGTGTATATTAACACTTTTCTGTTCCAACCAAAATTTTTGAGAGCAAACCTTTTAGCCATATCGTCTTCTTTGCTATAAAGGTCAGTGCTGTGTGTTCCACCTCAGTTGAAGACAAGTCAATATGATCTTGTAAAGACGCTTCCCAATAAATTGCATCAGTTGCAAGTGTAAACACATACCATGCTAAAAACTTGCACTCATCCGAGTCAACAGTGTGATCCAAATCCATATACCCATTGGTCTCATTGGAACTGCTATCCATTCGGTACACTATATCCACTTTTGTTATCTTTTTCAAATATTTGAGGATCTACATCATAGCTTCTTAATGAGTTATTAGGACGCTTCATATAACAACTAACTACGCTTACACTTTGTGAAATGACAGACCTAATGCACATCATAGCATACATGCTACCCCATGACACTATAATAAGAAACACGAGACGTTTGTTCCTTCTCCAACTTAGTCTGTGGTGTTAAGTTATAAAAATGTTTAAAGTGCTTCGTTAAATGTGTACTCACAGATTTTACTACCAAGACGCTTCATATATAACTAATTATGCTTATAGCTTGTGAAATTTTAGATCGAATGGATATTATAGCGTACATAATACACCCACTACCACGAAAGTAAGGAACATGGGACATATGCTCTCTCTCCATCTCAGTGTACGATGATAACTTATCAAAAAGTTTAAAGTGCTTCATTAAAATATACTCACGGATTTTGTAGATTGCATATTAAAATGTGCCATAATCTTCTAAATGTATTTCTTTTATGACAAATGTAAAACTCTTACAACCTTGTCATGCAAAATCTCTACACTTGATATTTTCTTTACAACCTCTAAATCTTTCATCATAAACTCAACACTCAATTGCCTCTTCAGCACATCAATATTAGACATATTCTTTGTTGCTATTAACATGTCATCGACATATAATAATAGATCTATCAAAAATCCATCCTCCAATCTCCTAGAGTAAACACAACTATTTATCTAAATGGATAGTCCTAACTATCCATGAAAACATTGAAACACTCATACATTATCTAGGAGACCGTTTCAGCCCATATAAATATTACTTAACAAAAAAACATGATCCACTTACTCAGAATAGCATATCCCTTATGTTGTCTCATGTAAATCCGCTCTTCCAACTCACCATGAAAAAAAAATGCCGTTTTCACATCTAATTGCTCAAGCTTAAGATCTTGTGTTGCTACTAAAGCAAGTAATACAACGAATAGAAGTATGTCTTGTTACAAGAGATAACATCTCTCTCGTAGTTAGTACCCTCCAGTATGTATATCCCTTCACAATATGTCTCGTCCTATATCTTGTTGCTTTAACACCAAGAATGCCCTCCTTCCATTTGTAGACTCATTTGCTTCTGACAATCTTTGGACTCTTAGGTACCTTGACCAGCTCTCATGTCTGATTGCATTCTTTTCGCTCATAACCCTTAGCTACCGCAACGACTCGTACTAGCTATTGCTTTAGAGTAAGGTGAAAGCTCATTTGTCTCCACTTGATCACCTGCAGTCAATGCATCAACAACATTTATATAACCATAATGCATTGGTGGTTTTATTTTCCCGGTGACTATAATATGCTGCAGCCATGTCAGTTGTTCAGTATCATCAACCTCAAGAATCATGGCCTCATCGCAGTCACTATTTGTGTTACCTTCAAATCTCCATCTAAAGCTCCACCTCACTAGTGACCCCACAATCCATTTACTGTGATGGTAGTGTTCAAGACTCCTCTATCGAAGTATTGTAGTCTCATCGAAAATTATGTCTCTTCGCCCTCAATTCAAGCTTACTATCACTCGCATGAGAATACTCAGGACATCCAAATACTCATAATCCAGAGTAATCGATAGGTTTCCTGGACCGTACTTCTTCAAGAGTCTTCCACTCAATAGCAAATGATTATACTCCTAGCCTTCCTCATTAGCACATCCTTTTCGGCATCTTTCATTGTTTCAGCAACTTATCCTCCCCTTCCAATGCTTCAACTGAATCTTTAGTTGTTAATAGTGCATATATTTTAATGCTCCAACCCAAAGTTGTTCCTCATGTTAAACTTCTCAATTTCTACTTTACATAATTGCAATAATATAATTAATTGATAATAATCAGATAAGCAAAAGCTTCAAAATACAATCTAGAAAATCCTATCCTCAAACTCTTATATGAATTGTTATAAAAAATAAACGAGGAAATGCTAACGGATCTTGCAATTAAGTCAATACGAAATCGCTAGAGAAATAAATAATAAACAATAAAGGATACTAAAGATTTACATAATTTGATCTAAGTGTTGATACATACATCTATGGAAAGTGTGAGTAGCAAGTAATTTATTATAATCGAAGAATTAGAGTTACCATCACTCACACATTCAAGTGTTTTCCACAATTAAATTATGCCCAAGTCTCAACTCAATTTATATGTAAAACTCACCACACAAATTACCACTTTGCGATGAGCACACATTAGATATTGGTTACCAATCGTTTCGCTTGGATGTAGTTATAGATTTGTTCACGAGGGATGAGCATATGATGATCTTTGCCAATTATGTTATGATAATACACCTTGATTTCTGGTTTTTGGGTTGTTTTAGAGTACTATCAGTTTGCCTTATAAGGGTAACTTTTGAGATTTCTTATTGATTTTATCATATATTATTTTGGTAATGAATAGAAATTTCTTTTGACAAAAAGAAAAAAGAAAAATTACCACTGCGAACGCTTGACATCCCTTCATTTTCAACAAACCCAGAGGCGGTCTTTTTCAAGAGCTGAGAGAGAAACCCACGGCTTCTCCACTGTTTCGCCAGTCTGCTTCTCTTTTTGTTTCTTTCTCTGGCTCTGACCTTTTTTTGCCCACACAAATGAAGTGTGTCCTTTAGCAAATGAAAGTTTTTGTCCTTTAGCAAATGAAAGTTTTTTTTCTTCCTTTTATTATAACCGCAACCCAACTCCCTGTTCTTTTTTTCTTTTTATCTCCCCTCCCGGTCAAATTTGGATGTTTATCCAACCGAATCGAGATAATTTAACTATGATGTTATTGGACAATCATTACGCATCACTTTGGAAAAAAAACACAGAAAATGATAATTATTTGACACTTCATAATGAGATTACTAGACCTGTCAAAATGGGAGTTGGCATTTGCTCCAAAGCGCTTAATAATTTCTCCAATCTGTTACCATCATTTGATTGAAGAGAAATTTAGTCAGAGTCGGATAAGGCAGATACCAAATGTTTTTACACGTCGATTGGCTACTTGCACGATATTAGTATCAAGAGATTAATCTTCATTATATCGTTAGCACGAAAAGTAATTTATAATTAGAGATAATACCATAAAAAATTCTATATCAGTATGCTTGTGACATTCCAATTGCATTTTTGTTATAAAAAATCTTAAATCAGTACACCAAAATTTGTGAGGTCATAGTTTCGTAAATTGTTTGCTTAAGAACGAGTATCCTATGAACCTAGCATTTTTCATAGTAGAGCTATTGAGGAGGAAGTCTTTATTTAAAAGACATATCAACCCATGTACAAGCATGGGAAATAAGTTAAAATATAATTAGTTGTAATATCATGTTAGAAGGTACAACTCAAAAGTTTAAAATAATAAGTTTGAAATGATATGTGGAGAGTAATCATGTCAAGTGTATATAAATCTCACAAACAAGTGATATGGACATTTAACTCATTTTATTCTTTAAATATTCTATAGGGGGAATGCATTTGAGTAATAAAAACCACGCTGAACAATCACTAATTTTATTCTTTTTGATTAAAACTAGGGGTAATCAGTTTTAAAGTGCATAGGTTCTTAGATTTTGAAATTGGGACTTGACCCAGTTAACATGGAGCCCATTTGGCTTTTTTCTTTCTATTTTTTTTTTTGTTTCAATCTACTAAATATGTAATATGTATGTATCAAGCAAAAAAACAATTATTTCCCCTTGAAATGATATGTCTAACATATTTAATATCAACAAATATTTTTTTTATTAAAAAAAGAGTAAAAGAACTTACTCAGATTTGTAGGTAAATCAATTCAAAATCGGTTTGATTTCAGGTTTTATCCTAGAACTAGCCTTGTAAGTTTTAGGTTCATGGTTTGAATTGACCGATTTAGGATATAGAAATGAGAACCGTACAAGAGTCTCTTCTTTCTATCAACATGAATTAGGATTTCATAACTTGATATTTTTAATCATTGTCACTCTTATGAATAATTCGTTATCGATGGGTCAAAGATAGTTTTCAGTTTTTGAAATTGGGAATTGGGTCAGTCACCTTGTAAGCCGGACCGGTTCCATGAATTGAACTAGCTCGGTTTCACACCCCAACAAAAATCGAGAGAGGAGCAAAGGTAATTCTTAAACCCCGGATGAGGAATGGCTCTCTAAAATGTTGAACAAGCCGTCAAAATCAGTACGGGAGTCCACAGATGACGGCGTCACGGCGATGGTGAGTATTAAAGAGGTTCCAACAGTCCGTACGAGAGTACAACATCGTGGTATGATGAACTCGAAACGTATTTTACATATTAATTTAGACATTCCCGACTGAACCGCCCCGCTTTTTTACCAAGTGAATCCAAACATCACCGTCAATGTCACTTGCAAGAGACAAGAGTCACCGAACTCCAACCCTGCTTCAAGGCCACAGATGTTAAAGAATGCTCATCAAGAAAATTTGTGCTTGCGTATGGAAACTTCTGGCACCGAATTTCAGGGGACCGTTTACCTGACAATGATGCATACATCTGTTCCGTTTTTTAACAATGAAAATGTATCTCGTGCCCCCCCACCCCCAGTTTGATCTGCGATCCGTCGTCTTTCTTCAGTTGAAGCCTATCAAGATCACATGAATTGCGAAGAAGAGAGAGGGAAGCCCCATCTCGTCTTTTGCGACAACCAGCCATCACTACGTGACACCATCGGTGCACGAGATGAAAGATGCGTATCGTGGAAACGTACAGGCCAACCCTACTCAAAACCGCATAGGAAGCTTCCCAGAAATTACACTACGACAACGCAGTGGTGATGCTTGCTTGCTGTGTGGGGTTACGATACATGTTCTTCAGCTGTGTAGTTTTGTAACTGATACAACAGCGAATTACGGATGCACAGGCTTTAGTTTCAGACACTTTGCGGACCAGAATTTGTTAGGGAAATCCCTTATGATGTTTTGAAGATAACAAAATAAATCAAAGGCTACTAACATATTTAATGGTTAAGTAATAGACCATGCAGATGATAGAACATGTAAATGATATTGTCAAAGTGTGAAGACGACCAAAAGACTGAACGTAACACATGTCCAAAGTATATTCTGAAGATTTCCAGACCTCTGTGTCAAAGTCTGAAGACTGCCAGACTTTAGTGTCAAAGTCTGTTCTACATCGAAGTTTGCTCATTCGACAAATTCCAGGCCAACGTGAATGATGAACCGGAAGACAGACTCTATCTTTGAAGCCGAACTGGGTACGTAGACCTTAAAGCTAAATCTGCTTAGAAGCAGAATATGTTTCAGACTCAGATTGCAAAGTCTATCGCACTTACACTCAGATTGTAAAGTCTATTGCTATCAGACTTTACATCCAAACTCAACAGAACGTAACTCAAGCCCAATCATATAACGGCTAGTGATCTGGTTTGGATTCCACATCAAGATTGATTTGATTGATTCAATCTAATTGATTGACAATTGGATCTTGAAGACAAGATCTTTCTATACGAAGAAGCTTTACTTATGGAAACCAAGATTCCGTTTGTATGGGCGATCGGAATTAATTTGGGATTTTACCTTTGTCACTCAACGGCTACCAAATATTCTAGATACAGAGCTGTCCAATGGGTATATTGGAAGACGATTCTCCGGGATACTGTCCAACGGGTAGTTTGGAAGTGGAGGAGTATTTAAGGAGATGAAGGACCGATGAGCAAGTAAGAGACGGAGCATAGAATTTATAATTCCAAAGTCTGAGCGACTTTCGATCATATACTTGTCTCTTGAGAGCTTAAACGTTTGTAATCATGAGAGAATTACTAAAAGAGTGACTTAGTGAGATAGTGTGATCTACTACTAAGTGTTTGCACTCGAAGTTGTAATCTCTTGTTGATTGCATAGTGGAATCCAGCCAAGAAGGCTGTTAGCGTAGGAGAGTGGACGTAGGCTTGGATTAAGCCGAACCACTATAAATCTTGTGTTCTTATTCTCTTCCCTAACTCCTTTATTTTGCTCATACTAGCACTCACAATTGGTATCAGAGCCAAGTGCTCGGTTTATAAAAGTGTTTTTACTTTTAAGTTAAAGATTCTTTATGGCTAGTATCTTGGCACTAGGACTTATGGAAGGGCAAAGCAACACAAGGCCACCATATTTCAATGGAAGAAAATACAAGCAGAATGGCCAGAAAAGAACAATGAAAGAAGATGATGTGCAAAGAAATATATGCTTGACGGCATATTCAGAATCTGAGTCCGACTCGCACACGGACTCGGAATCAAAGTCGATTCGAACTGCACTCGGAATCCGATGAGGAAATCAAGGAAATAAAGGAAAAGAAGAAGTTGGAAGGATCCAAATTGATGGATACCAAAAAGGAAATGAGTTGATTGCAGGAAATTCTTTAAGGGAAGGATGATTGCGAATCTACGCAAATTTTGGTGCAATCAGAAAATATCTCCTGTGACAATTGGTAATGATTTTTTTAATCAAATGGTATATTTGAAACATATACCTGGGTAAGAGAAATTTCTTTTCATCCTGCCTTACAAATTTCTACGTGCATTTATCATGATTTTGGATGATTGTTTATTATATTGCAAATATATTCTGTCATAAATATAAGGTATTGCAATTTTGGCACGTGACAGAAATATCTATTTTCCTTTTGCAAAATGCATATCTGAAATTTATGCTCAAGGAAATCTCTTTGATCTTAAAAGATATTACTGCATATTCATGGATATTCTTGCTATATTCTTAGAAGATATATTATATCTAGCAAGGTTGATCCGCAAATCAAAGGAAGATATTACGTGACATTTTTGCAAAGATTATTATCTGTTATATAAATTTGCAGGTCACAATAGAATCTTCCATATGAATTTTGGAAAGCTTGATCAGAAATTTGTGAAGATTTTATACTATCTTATGGAGGTTCAAAGATTCCATTCCTTGTGCAAAATTTTTGCTTATTGAGGAAATCCCTTATGCGTCATACGAAAGTTTGTTAAGTTGATGCAGGTTGAATTCAAGAAAGGCTTAATTGAAGAAAATAAATTTTTGCCTCGAATTTCAAAATGCAAGTGATCGTTGCAGATGTTGTTGCTACAAAGGAAATACTGGAAAAATATTATGTTCAACGTGCACAAGCAACAATTCTATTCGCAAATATTGTCATGATTACAGGGGGAGAAAGCAAATCCAAAAGAAAAGGAAAAGAATCGTGATCATCTAAAAAAGGCAACAAATTGAGGGAGAGCATTGATCAATTATGGAAAAATCTTTTTGGATTGATCGTGATCTTATTATGAATAGAAGGAAAGGTAAATGTATCCGAATTTGTTCTAAAAAATCCGGTTAGCGCATTTTTTATTACCTTTTGTCATTAACAAATCTCTTATTGATATTATTATGACAAAAAAGGTACGTGCATTTTATGATGCATCCGTGATTTTTATTGGATATTTGCTGATATATATGATCGAAGTGAGCTATATTGCATATCTTCAATATTCGATTTACTTTATAAAAGCTGATCTTTAGAAATTATGCAAGACATATTTGTTATCATTCTCTATGTGAATCCATTATTATCGCTTTTTGATTATGACAAAAAGGGGGAGAAGATATGAATATGCATATGTGTTGATTGGTTGATATTATTTATCTATGGCATAATATTGAGCTGAGATTATTTTTCTATATACTCAATTTATTTGCTATCTTCTGATATCCTTTGATTTAAATTAATATCTTTAAAAGCGTGTTTACAAATCTGCATATTCAGAGATTGTTTTGTCATCATCAAAAATGGGGAGATTGTTAGAGAAATCCCTTATGATGTTTTGAAGATGACAAAATAAATCAAAGGCTACTAACATGTTTAATGGTTAAGTAATAGACCATGCAGATAATAGAACATGTAAAGGATATTGTCAAAGTGTGAAGACGACCAAAAGACTGAACGTAACACATGTCCAAAGTATATTATGAAGATTTCCAAACCTTTGTGTCAAAGTCTGAAGACTGCCGTGTCAAAGTCTGAAGACTGCCAGACTTTAGTATCAAAGTCTGTTCTACATCAGAAGTCTGCTCATTCTGACAAATTCCAGACTGAACGTGAATGATGAACCAGAAGACAGACTCTATGCTGAAGCTGAACTGGGTACAGACCTTAAAGCTAAATGTGTTCAGAAGCAGAATATGTTTCAGACTCAGATTTCAAAGTCTATCGCACTCAGACTCAGATTGTAAAGTCTATTGCTATCAGACTTTACATCCAGACTCAACAGAACGTAACTCAAGCCCAATCATATAACGGCTAGTGATCTAGTTTGGATTCCACATCAAGATTGATTTGATTGATTCAATCTAATTGATTGACAATTGGATCTTGAAGACAAGATCTTTCTATACGAAGAAGCTTTACTTATGGAAACCAAGATTCCGTTTGTATGTGCGATCGGAATCAATTTGGGATTTTACCTTTGTCACTCAACGGCTACCAAATATTCTAGATACAGAGCTGTCCAATGGGTATATTGGAAGACGATTCTCCAGGATACTGTCCAACGGGTAGTTTGGAAGTGGAGGAGTATTTAAGGAGATGAAAGACCGATGAGCAAGTAAGAGACGAAGCGTAGAATTTATAATTCCAAAGTCTAAGCGACTTTCGATCATATACTTGTCTCTTGAGAGTTTAAACGTTTGTAATCATGAGAGAAATACCAAAAGAGTGACTTAGTGAGATAGTGTGATCTACTACTAAGTGTTTGCACTCGAAGTTGTAATCTCTTGTTGATTGCATAGTGTAATCCAGCCAAGAAGGCTGTTAGCGTGGGAGAGTGGACGTAGGCTTGGATTAAGCCGAACCACTATAAATCTTGTGTTCTTATTCTCTTCCCTAACTCCTTTATTTTGTTCATACTAGCACTCACAGAATTTCCGGAATGTACGTGCTTATCAATTGCGTGGAGAGCTACATATGTGCTGATTAAACAGTCGATAACTTCTCAAGGTGTGATTTCGTCGATTTCCGGCGCGTGAATGATATTCATGCGCGTGGCGCTAGTTCTGTCGTTATATATATATATATATATATATATATATATATATATATATATATATATATATATATATATATATATATATATATATATATATATATAGTCGAGTTACACTCAAAGTTAGCGTATGCTTATTACCAGAATCTCGATACGATGGGGAAATTTCAGTCTGGAGGCAGTGAAGGCCATAACATAAACTTGGTGGTGCAAGGTAACAAAATAAGGAAAAATAGTGAGAAATTTCCAGCAATGGTGTGACTATAGAGAAGCATCTCTAGGGCCTCTCTCTATATATGTTCTTCATGTTCTCCTCGACTTCAATCTTCACTGGGATTTCAGTGAAAACTCTGCTTTGTTTTCTTTTTTGTTTCCATTTAGATAATGCGCGAGGAGCTGTTTTGAAGTTGGTTTTGCTTTGTGTATATTTGCACGAACTGCTCATTAAGCTTTCAAAATCATGTCATTGAAGCACAGTACTAAACGTTGCCTTTTCGTGCAGGAAGAATGTGTGTATGTACAACCACGACTACAGCTCATACGAATCATAGTTATGACCATGATTGTTCCTAGTTTGCTAATATACGGTTTAGGATTTGAGGTTTATGCTTTTTCAAGCATAGTGGATTTCATTCCTTAATTAGACATAGGTTTGAATAATTTGTTTCTATGACATTTGCAATGTGCATACAATCACTGTTAGGATTAGGTGCACAAATACAATGATATATAGAGAGTAAGGCTAGAAAGACAAATCAAGACACCGGATTTATCTTGATTCACCCTTAAACTAGAGCTGCATTTGACACATGATTCCACTATAATTAGTAAAGATGAGCATTGTTCTAGGATGGACTAGGGAACTTGAGAAATGGACCAGTGGGAATAGATTTGGTTCTAGATTCTAGTATATGCAGGATAGATTCAAGTTCCAAAATTTAGGAGCCTGTTTTGATGGGGAAGTTCTAGATTCCAGTGGAATTAGGAATTAGGAATATGAAAATTGAAACAAGCCTTTGTATTTTTCTTGTTGTATGTTTTTGTGCAATCTTGCGGGCATTCTATGGTGTTTAATAATGAGTGTGTAGTATGAAGTCACTAGTTTGAGTTTCTATTTTTGACGATATCCACGATTGAGACTTTTATTTTGCTAATATTTCATAATTTCGTATATTTAAATATGAGTTGTGATCAATGGATGATAACAAATAATAGTCATTAAACATGATGATTTACTGCAATTATTCAATAAGAATACAAGTCAAATTTAGGTAGACCTTGGAACTGACTTTGAAACTTGTGATAGGCCAAGTTCTTACGTATGCACAGTAGGTTCTGGGTTTTTAAAAATTAAAAAACCTATCCCAACTAGCAGGTTGTAGGTGGAACCTGGAATCCTCACCCCACTTGGAACTGCTCACCTCTAATAATTAGCACCTCTCATCTCTTTGTTACAACTCCCAATTATAAGAGAAAGAAATCATATGTAGGCAACAAGAAAACCCTAGGGGCTGAGAAAGCCCTAGGCCACATAGTACCTACTAATGAGCAAAACCCTAAATTACTAATAAAATATGGGGCCAAACTATAAAAGCTCTCTCGTGGCTTGGGGGCATTGCCCCCCTTCCCCCTTGAGACTCCCATCCACTCACCAGAGAACGAGAATTTGTACTTTCTTGTCGATAAAAAGTATGAACCACACCTCAACAATCATGAGTACATGCCATATTAATTATAGTGACCATGGTTGTTCCTGGTTTACACATAGAAAATTTGACATTTAGGGTTTATGGTTTTATATTTAGTTTAATACCACAAAAAATCCCAAACGAGTGCACTTGTGACAAATTTACCTTCCATTTCTTATTGTTAAATTTTATTCGTCAAATTGCCGAATTGAATGACACGTGTCAGTTGACAGATGTACCGGTTTGGGGTTTTTTGTGGAATTAATCAAATTTAATGAAAATTAATAGAGGGTAAATTTTGTGGGGGTCCATGGGTGGTAGGGTCTCGTGCTAGTCCCCCTTGAGGTATAGTCGTTGGTCTTCATTGGCTGCTGTCCAGTAGGGGCCGTGAGCACCCATAAGGTGTGCTAGGGCAGATCCTTGGTATAAAAAAAAGAAAATAGAGAGTAAATTTATCACAAATATAACAGTTTGGAGTTTTTTGGTAGTCAAAAAATTAATTTAGTGCAAATTTCTCACATGTATACTAGTTTAGGGTTTTCATAGTCCAATAGTTAATTTGATCTAAATTTGTCACAAATTTATCAGTTTGAGATTTTTCATAATATTAACACTTTAGGTTTTAGGTTCTTTAGGTGCAGTTAGCTTCATTTCCTTGATTAGACACTAGTGTGCATAATTTGTCTCTGTGACATTTGCTGATCTCTTGTCAAGGAGTCTTAACTTCAATTGAGTTTCGTTTTCTTGATGCGTAAACGCATAAATTTGTATAATTTTGACATAAAACCCTAATCAATCACTTTCGTTCCAACCTAGATGAATTTTTCCATTCGATTTGGAAGGACTCCTGCGTACAATGCATTGGCGGGTCTCTTTAGTCACAATTTATTCGTGCTAAGGATACAAATTCACATTTAATCTATAGTAATCACGACTCTCTTCTTAAGCGGAACCATTAGGCATGTGCATTGTTGAGTTGAGTCCACCTTTGATTCATATCTATACTTTTTAGATCATGGATGTAGTTTTAATGAGGGATGAGAACATACCGCACGTACTCAAATAATCTATTTTAGGATTGCTCATCACTCACAAATCGTTATCCGGACACCATTAACATATATCGTAAGATTCTCAAACCTCAAAAAGGTCGGTCTCATTTTCTTACACGGCAGAACATAAGTGATGAACGCATCCAAAGATGAACTATTTCAGGACCACTTGACTTTTTTTATCCTTCACAACCTATAATAGTAGGGTTTGTTGGGGAGTTATTTGGTGACTTCATCGGATGTACCGATATGCATCCGGATCATTAACAGATCTGGCGAGACCCTTATCAGACCAGACCTGACAATCCTAATGCGTTTCTGCATTCGCAGCATTCTCATCTAATGCTTCTTCGCTTTCCATGGAAGCCCTACTGCCACATGCCATGTCTTAGATAACGTTGTAAGACAAAAGAACACAAAAAATGGACCGACCCACCCCCATGTGTCAAGAGAGCCAGAAAGGGAGCTTCCAAGAAGTTTCCTACATGATGGCCAAAATAAATAACGAAACAAATAAATAAAATAAATAAATGAACATAAGGGCCATATATATCTCCCTCAAACATGAAGATTAGGCACGACGTTCGTTGAGTAGGGCATTGGTCTTGTCTCGCTATTGACAAGAAGACAAGCTGATTCAATGAGGCTTCGAGGAACGGCCACGAAGAGATATTTCCCTTGGACGCATACTAATAAATGGCCACGGTGCGTTCTTGCAGTTTCCATGCACGTACACGACACCTAAACCTTTCGTTGCAATGCCCAAGTGGTCGTTCCGGGTCCAATCTAGCAATGAAATGCGGGCCCACGGAAAAAAAAAAGGGAAAAAAATCCACAACGACAAGTGTTTGACCCCGATCGTTGTGACAAGCTCTTGAAATTGGAAATATTTTTTTTTAAGGATTAATAATAAAAACCCCAAATCATGTCCGTTATAACACAATATCTTGAGATGTTTTTATGTCACTTAAAATTTAAAAGTTATTTATTGTGATATAAATATCCTAATTTTAATCTCAAATTTATACAAGTGTGACAAGGTGTATATATTATACACATATAAATTTTAAATTTCTGTGAGATAAAAAAATTGAGATATTTGTGTGATAGTGAACATAATTTGAGATTTTTTTTTTTATAGTGTTTTCTTCTTTTAGAATGATTCGACACATTCTCTTTCCATTCAAGACCTTTTCTTTGTTTTTCTTCTATGGCTTCGAAAGAAAGAAAGCTGGAATGCCAACAGGCGTCCAGTATTGACCTCACACGATGCGGTGAAGTGAGAGCTTTTCTTTTAAATAGTCTAACCTTTTGAGGTTCATGGGAGACTCCTAATGCCCCTTGTCAATGATATTCCTCAAGCATGTGAAGGTAAAATTAGATGGTCAGATCTCTATAGGATTCTAACAAAAACAATGTGATAGAATGGTAAAGATTTATAGTGATGTCTTTAAAAAATATCCAAGCGCATGAGAAATATGTAAAATACGACCCTAGGATCTAGAAGTATGCTCGATTCTAAACGAGTGAACAAACTAGTATATAGGAATGAGCCAAAGTGTCAAATCATTCGAATATAGAGTTGTGATTAACCTTACATATACAACGAAAGTGTTTCATACTACATATGTCTTTATTATTTAAGTGCCCCTTCCTCGAACCTTCCTAGGATAGAGCTGAAATCGGAAAATGGTAGGCCGCGACCATCACTCATGCCGTCGGCACAACCACCCAAAGATGTCTCTCAGCCTGACAATGAAAGAGATCGCCAGAAAGTTGTGGAAGCTGTACTCGCGTACTTCCGTCTAATATTTCTCTTACTTCTTCTTTCTCTTTTTCTTGTTGTCTCCATCAGCTTTAAGATTCGATCCGAGTGGTTAGGCAATCTGTGGATCTTCTACGTCAAGATGCTGATCTTTGACTCGAAGCGCGTCCCGTGCCGATGCTAACGCATACCCGCTTTTACGCATGCAGAGCAGATCGAGACATGCTAAAGGAAGGAGGATCTTTTAACTTAAGTAATTAAACTACTTCGTTGATGGGAGCCAGGTGGCTTCTAAGTCGTCTATCATATGTGAATATATAATTGCTCGAGTGTCGACAATATTTAAGCATTTACAACTATGCACAATGTCAGGGATAATGACCAAGAATGTTTTGAATTTATCATATAGATGTCAATTCAATCATAAGATTTTTAATTTAGCTAATTAAATCCTAAAACCAAGAATCATTCATGCCAAATGTATCTCTCGCCTCCAATCGGTGAGAGTCGCTAGCCACTGGCTGTAGCCCATCGTCCCCCACCCTCACCGGCGAAGTGAGGGCTTGCAACCCTTTATCCTTTTTTTTTTGAATTTACCATATTTTAAAATTTAATTTAAATGAAATTTGTATTAAAAATCACATTTAGACCAAACGATTTCATTTTAGTCATGTCCTCGAAATAAGAAGAAGAAGAAGAAGAAGAAGTCATGTCAACATTTTCCGTTAGCCAAATTGGATAGAGTTAACGGGAAGGCTCAATTGAACAAATTTAATAAATTTTAGGGCTTAATTATATATTTGTGCAAATTTTAAGACTCAATTGTGTTGACACGGGATTTTTAGCTGACGCGTTAGTAATAGGTAAAATGTTGACATTAGGGTTTCTGATCGCAACAAAAACATTGTCTCGTCCAAAGAATGTCGTTTTTTGTTTCTTTTTTTCATTTTTTTTTCCTCGAGGAGGACTTGTCGGAGCAATACAAAAAGGAAAGACTCAAACTAGTGGTCCAGCTAGTGTGGGTGAGTTTGATCTCAATCGTAGGTGCACTAGTCTACAGCCTTACCATTCCTTAACTTAGGAAGAAGACTCTGTGTAAGCTCATGCTGTAGAAGTAGGAAGTAATGGTGTTGTTGATGCGTGGGAGGTTGGTCTCTAGTTGGGCCATTAGGATCATTGTGTTCTTTTTTGAGAGGAACTTTTTTCCTGGGGAAGAGGATTCTTTATCTTATTTATGGATCGAGCAAATTAATGCAGAATTGTTCGCGGTTGCGGCTGGTCTTGGTGGATAGGATAATGGCATGACTCCATCAGTTGAATGAGTAGGGTCTTGAATTCCTTGGCCAACTCCCAATGTCCCTTCTTTTTCGCTCTAGCTTGTATTCACGCTCTCTCTCCAAAATCCCCCCTTTCGCCACAAATTTCTCCATTTCCTTTTCTTGAGGCCCATCTCGAGCCAAAACCGAAGTGACTCCACAAGGTCTCTTCCAAAACAACGGAATCGGCGACGCACACCACTAATTCTGAGTGTACTCGGTATAGGAAATAAGAGAGAAAACGCAACCAACTTTGCCTAAGCAAGTTCAACGGAGAGAATGTCAATCAAGTTGAACTTGCTCAAAGGAACTAATTTGGTCATATCCACTGTAGATACTTTCTTCATCTAAATTGTACGCTTAACAACCTCATCACATACAAAGTGATACCGAATGTCAATATGTTTTGTACACTCATGATACATCACATTGTTGAAAAACTAGATCACACTTTGGTTATCATAGAAGATAACAGAGGCTCTCTCCTGCTTCACCCCAAATTCTGTAACCAAAGGTTTCAATTAACAAACATCCTTTGCTCCTTCCATTGTTGCCATGTGCTCTGCTTCACTAGTAGACAAAGCAACCATGTCTTGGAAGATTGCTCCCCAACTAACTACAAAATCACCAATCGTAAAAACATAAATTTTTCAAAAATCTCCTTTTGTCGATATCGCCTACTAGTCAAAATCAATAAAGCCAACAATTTGAATGTTTTATATCACCACATTTTTCAAAGACCAAACCACATTTGAGGTATCCTAGATGTAACAAAGAATCCATTATGTTGTTGCACTATTTAAATGGGATTAATCGCTACCCACAATTCACGATTAAACCTATTAAATGGGTAAGTCAAGTCAGGTTGGGTCGAAAATTGTCCAATCCAAATGATTCATTTAATCTGTTTTGACCTATTTCCATAACATACAAATCTAATGTTTCATACTCGATTTAATTCATTGACTCGATCCATATTACTAAAACACATATATATATATAGGGACTACCAACAAGCTTGGTGGAACGTTTTCTTCAGACAAAATACAAATTTCCAACACACTTGGTTGTTATTTTTTAAAGATAACTTCCCAAGACAAAGTCTACCAAACTGGTTTGACTCTTGGTGGGATCTCTTTGGTCCCTTAGACATAATATTACACCCCACAGTCAAACAAGGATACAAGATCTTCAGTGAACACTTCAAACCAACACCGCATGATATAAGGTTCCCATGCCTTATGCATTTCTTTATAATATTCAGAATCTCTTGGGTAACAGCATGGGGGTTTGAATACAATACATCCACGAAACCTGGTGTACCAGTACTTGTTCGTAACAAAAGAAAAAACTCTTAGGAAAATCAAAGCTAGAACCTGATCCTATACTAGACACTCCTAAATTCCAGAATCTTATCATTAGAGACACTCCAGACCAACCCACCATTAATACTCCGACCAAACCCTTTGATAATCTCGATAATGAGTCAGTCAATGAGATTAACAGACTCAATTGGAGACAACCCCAAAAGCTTTATTATAGTAGAGCTACCCCACCAGATATTGCCCAAGAAGAATCATCGCAAAAAATACAAAATAAATACTCTCCTGACGCCATTTATGAATGGAACATTGATGGTGTTGCAGAAACCAATATTATGAACATTCTTAACAACATGGTGATGCTTGCTAATGCCTACAAAACACAGCAAGATGTTTCTGACCATGCTGTTGCTAATCTTTTAGTAGCCGGATTTACTGGACAGCTAAAAGGTTGGTGGGATACAGATGAACAAAAGACACAAATTTTAACTGCTTATAAGGTAGATGATTTTGGTCAACGCATGGATGATGATCAAGGTCATCTCATCCAAGATGCGGTCAATACCCTTATCTATTCCATTTCACAACACTTTGTAGGAGACCCTTCACATATTAGGGATAGAAACCAAGATCTCCTTTCCAATATGCGTTGCAAATCCTTAGGAAGATTTAGAGAATACAAAGAGCTTTTCTTTCAAAGGGTTCTTATTAGACTCGACTGTAATCAACCATTTTGGAAAGAAAAATTCTTAGCCGGTTTACCACAAATTATAGGTGATCAAGTTAGAGATAAAATTAGAGAAGAATACAATGGCCAAATACCTTATGATCTTCTTTCTTATGGAGAAATAGTCTCTTATGTTTACAGACAAGGAACACAAATGTGTAATACTATCAAATTACAAAGACAACTCAAGGAAGAACAATCACTCACCAATAGAAGTCTAGGAGATTTCTGTGCTCAATACGACCCTTCTTATAATGAAAAACAAAACCAAAATGTAAGGGAACTTGTCCTTTGAGAAAGAAACAAAGAGACATCACAACAAACCTCAACCTCGTAGGAATAAACAAAGACACCAGTATAACAAAAATAGACCTCAAACCGATAAGAAAAATTTTAAAGACATCAAATGTTATTCTTGTGGTAGAAAAGGTCATATTTCAAAATACTGTAGGATTAATAAAAATTAAATGAACTATCCTTTGACGAAAATACTTTAACTAGTTAAACAACATCTTCATAGAAAACGGTGATACTTCCTCCGATGAACTTCTTGAGGAAGAAGGTCTTCGATTAATGAAATAGATTCTTCTTCCGACTCGATTATGAAGACGCCTCTCCGTAAAACCCGTTCTTGAAATAAACATGTTAACAAAAGAAGAAGAATTTCTCCTTAGCACCGCCGACAAAATAATTGACCCTGAAGCCAAAAAAGAATACTTAGATAGACTACACTCTACTATGAACATCACTTCCAAGCCTAATACTTCCTACAATCTTAAAGACATTTTGAATAGAAACAAAAAACCACAGTCTAGACCTATAAATATTAATGATCTCCAAAACGAAATAAAACAGCAAAAATTAGAAATACAAGCCCTAAAAGAAACTCAATTAGAAATGAAACAGGAAATTTCTGATATAAAGTCTCTTGTCATAAAAGGAAAAACAAAACTTGATGACCAAAATAAAACCACTAGTACCCTGCACACCTCTCGATCCAGCCTTTCTTATGTTATTAACAGAAATAACATCTAGAAAATGGATAATAAATATTAAGATAAAAATCAATAATGAGTATATTATTGAAACAACAGCACTCTTTGATACAAAAATAGGCCGACCTCAATTGTATCAAGGAAGGCCTTGTTCCAACGAGATACTTTGACAAAACTTCCGAATCCTTAAAATCAGCCTCGGAGACAAACTGAATATACAATACAAGTTACCCGAAGCCCTAATAATAAAAGACCAAATGTCTTACAAAACATCTTTTCTTTTAGTAAAAACATGAGGCAACAGTTATCCTTGGAACACCTTTTATACAATTAATCCAACCTTTTACTGTTACTAATGAAGGTATAGAAACTCTTGCTTTAAACAAAAAAATCACCTTCAATTTCATAACAAAACCACAGAAAAGAAGTCTTAATATTTTACAAGAACATTCCATTTCAAAAATAAATTGCCTTATAAAAGACAAAGAAAACCAGCTTGAATTTTTAAAAGAAGATTTAGAATTCAAAAGAATAGAAGAAAATCTTACAAAACCAAACATCATAGAGAAAATAGCCTCCCTACAAAAACACATAGAGAAAACTATATGTTCTACTCTACCCAATGCCTTTTGGGAAAGAAAAAAGCATATCGTTGATCTACCTTATGAACATGACTTTTCTGAAAACAAAATACCTACCAAAGCTCGCCCAACACAAATGAATCAAGAAGTTTTAAAATTCTGTCAAGAAGAAATACAAGATCTCTTAGATAAAAACTCATAAGAAAAGCCAATCACCTTGGAGTTGTTCTGCTTTTTATGTCAATAAAAATGCTGAACTGGAAAGAGGAGTTCCCAGATTAGTCATTAATTATAAACCTCTTAATACAGCCCTTAGGTGGATAAGATATCCTATACCTAATAAAAAGATTTGTTAAACTGACTTTGTAGATCAAAAATATTTTCAAAATTTGACATGAAGTCGGATTTTGGCAAATACAAGTTAGTGATAAGGATAAATACAAGACAGCTTTTACAGTCCCTTTTGGCCAATATGAATGGAATGTTATGCCATTCGGCCTCAAAAATGCCCCTTCAGAATTCCAAAGAATTATGAATGAGATTTTCAATCCTTATTCAGAATACATCATAGTTTATATAGATGATGTTCTAGTATTTTCTTCCAATATAGAACAACATTTCAAACATTTATCTACTTTCATAAAAATAATAATACAAAATGGTATTGTAGTTTCTCCTACTAAAATTGCACTCTTCAAAACAAAGATTAGATTTTTAGGTCATTACATTCATATAAATACTATAACCCCCATTGAAAGATCAATCTCTTTTACCGATAAATTCCCTGATGAGATTAAAGACAAAACTCAATTACAAAGGTTTTTGGGAAGTCTCAATTATATTTTAGATTTCTTTCCCAATATAAATATCATTTGTAAACCTTTACACCAAAGGTTACGAAAGGATCCTCCACCTGGACCTCTGTCCATACGTAGACATTGTCAAACAAATCAAAATGCATGTAAAAGACATACCATGCTTACACCTTGCTGACCCTTCCACTTTCAAAATAGTTGAAACAGATGCCTCGGCATTAGGATATGGTGGTATTCTCAAACAAGTCAATAACAACAAAGAACAAGTTGTTCAGTTCATTTCAAAACATTGGAATTCCACTCAACAAAATTATTCGACAATCAAAAAAGAAATACTTACTATAGTTCTATCTATATCAAAATTCCAAGGAGATTTATTAAATCAAAAATTCCTCTTGAGGATTGATTGCAAATCAGCCAAAGACGTTTTACAAAAAGACGTTTTAAACATTGCATCAAAACAAATTTTTGCCAGATGGCAATCCATACTTTCAGTATTCGATTTTGATATTGAATTTATAAATGGTTCTTCAAATTCATTACCTGATTTTCTCACAAGAGAATTTTTACAGGGGATACAATCATGCCAAGATCCAAAAAGACAAAGATAAAGGCAAAGGCAAAGCCACCGCCGAACCCTCCAATACACCACCAAAGCCGAAAGGCTTAACATCTGTCAAGACATGGCTTGAAATGGCAGAAAACAACCAGACATTCCTACACCAAACACCTTTGACAATAGAACACATATCTTCCGATCCCAAGCTAGCCTTTAACCAACTAGCCAACATGATACCAAAAGAAACCATTTTGTTACTTGCACAATCTATACAAAACAAGGAAAAGAAAGAGCCATCCAACACCATCGAGGTAAGCAACAATCCTTCCCCGCTGGTTACACAAAACCCAGTAGAATACAAAAGAATTTCGAATGAGGTGGTTACTAGGCCACAGCAACCCCTCAATCTCAAAAATCAAAATTCTTTCCTAAAACATCATTTCAAAAATATTAACCGTAGAAGATGGATTCTTCGACGAAGATCCAATCAAATTTGCAAAAAACATCTTTCCAAAAGACTGGTTATTCAAACCACATAATACAAACAAAACCCTTGCTTATTATGAGCAAATTCTAGTGGAGACAGAATCAGCAAGATTTACCCATTTTGCTGACAAAAACAATACAGAAAACATTCTATACTCCACTATATCCATCAGCAAAGTCATACATCCCTCACATTGGGGAGCCTCACCTCATACACCCAGAAAGTTTCAAACCAGACTTACCCAAAACCTACCATATTCTTCCTCATACACCTACTGGGACTACCAACAAGCTTGGTGGAACGTTTTCTTCAGACAAAATACAAATTTCCAACACACTTGGTTGTTATTTTTTAAAGATAACTTCCTAAGACAAAGTCTACCAAACTGGTTTGACTCTTGGTGGGATCTCTTTGGTCCCTTAGACATAATATTACACCCCACAGTCAAACAAGGATACAAGATCTTCATGAACACTTCAAACCAACACCGCATGATATAAGGTTCCCATGCCTTATGCATTTCTTTATAATATTCAGAATCTCTTGGGTAACAAAGATGGGGGTTTGAATACAATACATCCACGAAACCTGGTGTACCAGTACTTGTTCGTAAATACAAAACAAAATGGTGGGATGGATTCAATAGACTTGAATGGGGATCCGAAGCTGCAGTTAGAACATGGCTAAACAGCCAGAAGACTCAAATAATTGCAGCCCCATCAAATACATCGTTTTTACAGGAAAAATCCATGGCAAGTGCAGCACTTGCCGCGGTCCAAAGCAAAGAAGAATACCGCAACATCCTCGAACAATGCTCTCGTAAGCGGAAGGATCACAATGTGGATCCTCCAAATCTCAAGACAATTCAGACGGATCCTCACAAGTCACATCATAGTGGAAACACCAATGAAGACGACTGCTACGGGATCAACCTAGACAGAGATTAAATTCAAAGACATCACATGCAGATACTGTTACAAACGGCGCAAAGGCTACACACCGGAGCGTAGTAGACAGACACTGTTCATACACTGTTCACTGTTCACTTTACACTGTTCACTCAGTACTGTTCACTTTACACTGTTCAGCACTGTAGCACTTTCACTGTAGCACCCCCTATAAATACACCCTCTCGACATAGAAGAAGGGGACCGAAATTTTCCAGATTTCTCTCTTCTCTCTCTCTCACTTGTAAACCCTCATCTCTTCCATCTCCATCCTCATCTCTTCCACCTCCAAGCTCTCTTACCTTGTATCCCCTGGTTTCAAAGTAAGTTAGTTTTCACATACATAGTTTTATACAGGGTTACCAACTTACATGATAGTTGGTTAATCTTTTCTTGTAATACACATCAATACTCCCTGGAGTGCGGATTACCGCCCTAGTGGATGACTTGATGCTTTAAGTTTCTGCATCTTTCAATACATGTAATTTCAACTTTTCAGCTTTATTTAATACAAGTTCAGACCACCTTCATCGTTGGTTTTTGTTTATGCATACTCTTACTTTATATCTTATATATTGCTTTCTGTCTTTATATTATTTTTAATTCTCGCGATTTTATTTAAGTCATTTATTTTCTTGTTCTTATACTCCATTTTGGCTTTTAGATACATCTCTCTTCTTTCATATAGATCTGTTAATCTCTATACTTCCTTGTTCTCTCATATAGTACTCCGATCCTAACCCGCTATCTCCATGCTGTATTTTTATTCTCCTAAGGGGTGGATGATTGGATTCTATGGTTTCACCATTATCAAGTTTCCACTTATAATGATGATCTAAAACAAATATTTCTTTTGGTTCAAGGAATTGTTCTTCTAACCAATCAAAGAAGAATATGTGGACTTCATATTCGTATATGTAGTCGTAATATTTTTTTTTGACGTCTTTTGCTTTGTCAGCAAAAGTTTTGAAGAACCATTCTCTGATTTGTTTGTTGTCTTCAGAATTAAATTCTTTATTAAGAAAAGTTTTGTTTGGTTCAAAATGTTTTTCTAGAATATTAAGCTCAGCATCTATCATTTGAGAATAAGTAGGAGAATGATGAGGGGAGTCCATACTTTCTAGAACTGGTTCAGGCTGGTTTTGTTGATAAACTGGCCTGGAAATCCCTGATCTATTATCTAAACCACTAATTTCTGGTTCAGGAGGTGTCTCTTGATTAATTCTACTGGTGGAAGGAGGTAAAGGTGTTGTATCGTGTGTGGGAGTATCTCTATGTATACTAGGAGGAGGAGTGTTCCTGTGCGTACTAGGAGGAATGGTGATTATAGGAGGAAGATTAGGATTAAGATCTATGGACCTTGTATAAGAATTGTGAAAAGAAGGACTAGATCTTGAATCGAAAGATCTTCTAGGAAAGCTAATGGTCACTCTTCCTTCCGGATGTTGAATGACATTAGTCGGATCTGTATTTTGAACAACTTGTTGGGGAATTTGGTTTTCTAATTCCCATTGTTCTGGTAAAGTAACTTGGTTCCAATTAATAGACCTAGGAATTGTTGTATTAGCTCTAGAAATGTCAGTTTGGAGGAGAAGTGTTTCTCCTCGGGGACTATGTTTGAAAGCATTTTCTCCAAAGGCGGAGGACATGGCTTTATAATGAATTCTATAAACAAGGGCTAAAGGAATAGAACCATCTGCTACTTTCTAATTATGGGTTTTGATTTGGAGTGTTAGGGCTCTAAGGATGTTCTTATCTTTGAGGGATACAGAAAAATTAGGATAACAGTCAAAATGTATGGGTCCTTTGCAGAGACTTGTCTCTACAGTACCGAGAATGGATTCATCGTAGTTTAAAAGACGTGCATCACGTAAGACTAAGAGAATGGAAGTATTAAGGCCTTCTTTAGTAAGAGGTTTGACTCCTACTTGGACTAGTCCTATATGAATGTAGTTGTATTTTTGTTTATGCTTTTGAATGGACTCTTTGTTCAAAAGATGTATTTTTTCATAAGAATTAGAAAGAGGAACATCTCTTTCTTCAGTAGTTATGACATAGTCTGATTTTTTGAAAAATTTCAATTTTGATTGTTTGTATATTTCCTTAAGCTGTATTTTAGGAATTTCCCAATTTTCTATAGATTTGTTGAAATCTTCTATTCTTACTTCTTCTCTATGTATAGGACTTGGATCTGAGTCCATTTGTGATAAAGAACTAGAGGAAGATGTAGATCTTCTATGTAAACTCATACTTAAGATCGGAACTATTCCTTCTTCAGAACCGTTACAGAGCTAAACCAACGGTCTAACAGCCTCTCAGGGACTTACGGCCTGGACCACTCTGTAGAAGCAAGAAGGATGCCAACGAATGGCTCTCGATCTAAGTGTATGTTTTTACAAAGACTATCTATACTTTCCTTTTGGCTCTGATACCATAAAGGGGTTAGGATCGGAGTACTATATGAGAGAACAAGGAAGTATAGAGATTAACAGATCTATATGAAAGAAGAGAGATGTATATATATATATTTAAGCCAATCTAGAAAAATGCATACCCAAATTGATGTAAGAGCATCAAATGAATGAGTGCAAGATCAAGGTACATGAAATGAATGAGTGCGAGATCAAGGGACAACAAGAAAGAATTATAAAGATGAGTTATGAACCCATTTAACACCCATATTAAATCTATTTATGACTTATGACCAAAAAAAAAAAAATCTATTTATGACTTAGAGAGTTGATTTTACCCATTTATGACTCATATACCTAATACAATTAACTCATATAACAATTCAGCCCATCACATATGGGTCAAAGAAGTAAATTTATGATCCATTTTGATGGGTCTAGCTATAAGCAAGGGCAGCGGGCCTTGTTTAGATCTAGGCAAGTGCATGCAGACCATCACGATTCTCTAGTGACCCCTACCAGCCTTTCTTGGAAAATGAACAGCAAAAAATTAAAAAATTTTAAAAAATTCAGAAAACCTTAAAATTTTTTGTACAACCGTCCACATTAACACCAACCAACATGCCACGTAAGACAATTGAAATATACATCCATAATTTCTGGCCAAAATTAATCGGAAAAATTGCATTAAAAAATCATCAAAAGATTTAAAACTAAATTGATTAAATTGAAAATTTAGGACCGAATTAATCGCCATATAACTAATTTAGGACTTTTGGACAAAATTCATGGCATAATATGACGTATGGATCCATGGATTAAATGAATGGATCTTCAAATACACTAAGGTTTTAAATCTCTTTAAAGACTTGGATACTAATTTACATTTAGAGGCCGGACTCGAGTTATAATAAGATGAACTGTCATTGAAGCCAAAAGGCTATTATCTACACTCGATCTCAAGCAAGAAGAAAGGAGGTCGGGTGTTCGAACTTTAGATCTCAATGCGGAGGAAGACATGCAAAGGTGTCCCGAGCATTAGACTGTCCATCTTACGTAGACATAAAACAAAGTTTTGTTTTCCGAATAAAAGGAAGAATGATTATCACCATCATTATCATAAAGACTGAATGTATCGATAAATTAGACAACTCGACAGGAAATTATTGATATTGCTAGTATGAGTACCTAGAGGGAGGTGAATAGGTGCATAAACAATTTATTGAAATACGGAAGCGATTCTTAGCATATGATAGAAGGTAAATTCTCTCTTAATTAACAAAATGAAATACGATCGAGGTAGAGAGAATGAGGAAGAGAAAATTGAACACAGGATTTATAGTGGTTCAGCTTATTCCAAGCCTACGTCCACTCTTCCGCATTGACAGCCCACCGGCTGGATTTCACTATAATCAAAAGAGAAGTTACAGCACAGTTTTGCCTTGATTCCACAGTGTAGACGTTCTACCACACTTCCTCAAGGTCTCTCACAAATATAGACTCTCTTTTGTATACAAGTATTCGCTCAAAGGATTTACCTAAACAAATAGGAGCTTCAGACTTTGAAATTCTTCTATCGCGCACACCTTGAACAACTAAGACAGTCTTCCTTATATACTCCTTTATGCCATCATACCCGTTGGCACTTACCAAAGGAATTCCTCCAATCTACCCGTTGGACGGAATCAATTAGGAAGATTGTTCAAGCTATTGAAGGAACGTGTTGATAGCCCATCAATCATGTTCGCCCATACAATCGGGATCTCGGTTTCCATAAGCGAACCTTCCAATAATATTTAGGCAATCACCGGATCTTCAATTTATCGAGTCAATCTTCGATCAATCAAAGGACTCCGTTATGTCTTCTCCAGCAACGAGATCTTCTCCAGTTGATAAGGTCAAATCCTTAACGAAACATCCAGTTCTGGATAACCTTTCTTCAACGGATTAGAGACTCAATGAGGATAGACTTTGAGTCTTGAGTCCGGCTGTCCTGAGGTCTTCGACTTTAAATAGCGAGTCCGCAGCCTTCGAGACTAGACTCGATAGAATCGTTTTGTCAACTTCAAAACATTTCAAGAAGATTTCTCCAACAATCTCCCCCTTTTTGATGGTAACAAAACTTTCTTGCAGATTTGGATATCTTTGATCTGCAAAAAATTTCTCAAACACATATGCATATCTTATAGAGATAAATGGCTAACAGAATAACACTAGAATCTGCAACCACAAAAAATAGGTTAGTCCAGTATATGATTAAGCCATTCATAAGATATCAATATTGGTTAATAGAAGCAGTCAAGTCCAAGTCTAGATCAGTTCTCATCCAGACACAAAACAAAGTCAAACAGGTTCAAACCACAAACCACAAAACAATCCAACAAACAAAAAGTTTAATGAATGAAAAGTTTTTGATCAAATCTTGCATCTCTCCCCCTTTTTGTCATCATTAAAAAGGACGAGATGAAGTCAAGATTGCTTGGGAATGCGTACAAGCTGGAAATCTTCCATAGATTGAACGATGCCTTCCAGCCTTTTAAAGTCTTCCTTTAGTTGTGCAATCTCCTCACTTTTGGCATTGGACTGATTCTCGAATAGAGAGGGCTTGCATTTTATCATTCAATGAACAGAAGAAGCTTGACCTTCATTCTTCAAGCTTTGAACTTTGCATCCCAAGGCATAAATTTGACCTCGCATCTCCAAGAGAATATCCATGATTATGCGAAAATCTGCTCCATTATCAGTCTGAGTACTTGCTTCGGCTCGATCTGATGGAGTAAATGCAGACGATGGTAGATCAGCATAATCTTGCAGGTTTGGCGATGAAACTTCATGACCTTCTTCTGGAAACTGAGATGCATAAACATCCTCTAGGTCTGCTGGTGAGCGACTAACTCCTTCACTTGCATCAGGACATGAAGACTTTACTCCTTTCTCTTGATCTCCCCCTGTTTTCATGCCTACAGGTGGAGAAGAGTGTTCCTCATGTTCTCCTTCTTCTCTTCTTTCTTCTTCTGGTCTTTCCTCCTCTCGTTTCTTTTTCAGCTTCTAATTCTTCTGCTTCCTTCTCCTCTCGCTTCTTTTGTCATTTGTTCCGAATCTTGTTTGTGGAACAGACGACTTAAATTCTTCAAGGCCAATGCGAGAGATGGTGATGTCTTCCTCATCATCTTCATCCTCAATGAGGAGAGCTCTTCTTCTCTTGGATGGAGCAACCATGGGCTCCTTCCCTTTTCTTTTAGCTGCAGAAGATATTTGATGAGATTTTGCAGAGTCTTCTCCTTGAATTTCTCCAACTCCTTACTCGCCTCCTTCCGACGCATTTTGGTCACCATTTTCAGACCTACCACCATATGATCGCATGGTCGAACACAAAAGATTTGTGGAGGCTGAATATTCAGATGTCCGAATAACTTCGTAACAAGGCTTGGGTAAGGGAGCTGACCTCTCCCTTCATCATTGCTCTATACATGTGAAACATCACAGTGTGAGGGAGAGAAAACCTTTTTCCAAAAAGAATGGCATACATCAGCTTAGCCTCTGAACTTGAAACATCTGTCTTGGAAGTTGATTTCGGTTGAAGGCAATTAATCACAATCTTGTGAAGCAAGATGTTGAATGCACCCATCCTTAAGTAGGTGATCTTTTCATCTGTTCTCTTGTCCTTCACTAGTTCAAGTGTGGCCCGAGCAATGGAAACTTTGATTGTTTGATATCTTCCTTTTTCGACTTCTAACACATCTCACAAAGATATTCATATCCACAACATAGTCTTGGTCTTTTGCGCTGAAAGAGAATCTATTCGCATCCAAAAATCTTAGATTTGAATAGAAATATGCAGTTAATTCAGCATATGCCTCTGTAAAGTCGGAGCAGAACTTTTCAAGTTGAAGATAACTGAACTTTTCCCTTAAGTTCACATTCACTGCATCCAGAAAATCAAAATCCACACTCCTAGGTTTATTACCCCACGCTTCAGCAATTTCGAGTACGATCCTTTTGCTCCTTTGATCTGAACAAATCTCCCCTTTTTCCTTGATTTTCAACCGCAACACCCATTTTCGGTTGAAATTGACTCCGTATAATTTATCATCATCATTCCCATCTACGAGATTCGGCCCCCAAATCACGAGGATCACTTGGGATATTTGCAAGGGTTTCCTCAGCCACCCCTTTTCGAGCAATTCCCAAACTTTCCATTTTTTTCAGAAAAATATATTCGTTCCCATGTCCTTTGTCTTTAAGAAACTCATCAATGTATTTCAAAGGAGTACGAATTCCTTTTAGGGCACGATATAACTGGTAAATATAAGCGGGCTTTTGAACTCTTACAGGGTCTGCATCCTCGATGATTTCTTCCTATTGTTGATGATCAACTCCTTGAGGACTAGATGGAGGAGAATGACGCTATTGAGAATGTTGTGGGCTCGCTTGCTGTTGCCGGAGTCACTTCATCTTCGCAAGATCGAAGTGCGTAGGCCCTCACTCATCCGCCGTGGTCCCCATCTTGCGATTCTTGAGGACTTTCTTGAAGATGACATCTTTCTCAGTTTTGGAAGATTCCTTGCTTGACTTTCCCAGAAAGATGACAACTTTTGAGGATTAAACGAAGAAGACAAACGGGAATGGAGGATCGATGCTTTCTAGGGTTTTTTGAGAGAAAAGTGAAGAGGAATCGACAGTGCACGATCGGTTAAAAGAGGGATAAACGAACCGTCATAAAGGAAATAAAAATATGCCTTTTCAAAATAACTGTCTTTTTCCGCAAAAAATAGCTATTTCAAAAATAACTTCCCTTTTGAAAATGAAACAATGCAATATTTACGTCAATTAAATATAGCAACAATTTAAACACAGTCTGACGATTGTACCTTTTCAAGATGAGATTCAAGGGAGAAAGACTTACAGGTCGACGGACGTACCAAGACTGTCTTTCGATAAAGTCTTGTAAGTCTCGAGTATGAAAGTCTTTAGACTTTGATATCCTCATACCTCGAATGTTGAGTCTGGACCGTATAGACTCAAATTGATTTTTCTCCAAAGGCTTTGTGAATATATCATCCAGTTGATTCTTTGAGTCAACAAATTGAATTGAAACATCTCCATTTTGAACATGATCTCTAATAAAGTGATGTCGAATCTCTATATGCTTTGCTCTTGAGTGGAGAATTGGATTTTTGGTGAGGTTGATAGCGCTGGTGTTGTCGCAATTAATCTCCGTGCATGAGTCTTCAACTTTAAAGTCTCTTAGCTGTTGTTTTATCCATAGAATTTGTGAACAGCAGCTTCCCGTGGCTACATACTCGCTTGTTGTTGAAAGAGACACAAGTGCTTTGTTTCCTTGAAAACCAAGACACCGTCCCCGCTTCCAAGCAACCGGCAAGTTCCCCGAAGTACTCTTTCTATCAACTCGCAACCGGCCAGATCTGCGTCGAATATCCTTAAGATTAAAGTCTCCCTTCTTAGGATACCAAAGACCGATGCTTGATGATGAAGCCACGTATTTAATGATGCGTTTCGCAGACCGAGATGGGATTCTCTAGGATCTTATTGAAACCTAGCACATGCAAACACTCAACAAAATGTCGGTCTAGAAGTTGTAAGATAAAGAAGTGAACCAATAATGCTCCTGTACAGCTTTTGATCAACTTTCTTCCCTTCTTCATCTTTGTCTATCTTCAAAGAACTTAACATCGGTATGTCGGTCTTTTTGCACTTCTCCAGTCCAAATCTTTTGACAAGATCGTTAACATATTTTTCTTGATAAATAAAAGTTCCTTCCTTCAATTGTTTTATTTGAAGACCAAGAAAGAATGTTAACTCTCCCATCATACTCATTTCAAATTCATCCCGCATAGACTTAGAAAATTTCTTGCACATATTTTCATTTGAAGATCCGAAAATAATGTCATCCACATATATTTGAACAAGTAAGAAACTTTTGATTTCCTTTTTGATAAATAAAGTCGTATCTACTTTACCTTTGACAAAACCATTTTGTATTAAAAACTTACTTAATCTGTCGTACCAAGCTCGAGGTGCTTGCTTTAAACCATACAAAGCCTTTTTCAGTCTGAAGACTAAGTCTGGCTTCTTTGGGTCTTCAAACCCTGGTGGTTGTTCCACATAAACTTCCTCATGGATAAATCCATTTAAGAAGGCGCTTTTGACGTCCATTTGGAATAACCTGAAATTCTTATAACAAGCAAACGCAAGTAATAGTCGAATAGCTTCTAACCTTGCTACTGGAGCGTAAGTCTCATCATAGTCTATTCCTTCTTCTTGCGTATATCCCTTGGCCACGAGTCTTGCTTTGTTTCGTACGACTTTTCCTTTCTCATTCATCTTGTTTCGAACACCCATTTAGCTCCAATAACTTTTACCTTTTGGTTTGGATGTCAATTCCCAGACATCATTAATGCTGAACTGTCTGAGCTCTTCTTGCATAGCTTCAATCCAACTTTCATCAGACAAAGCTTCTTCTATGCTTTTTGGTTCAATTTCAGAAACAAGAGCTACAGCACTAGACTCTTCTTGCCTTTTGGATCTGGTGCGAATTCCTTCATTAATTTCGCCGGTTATAAGATCTTTGGGATGACTGGACTTATGCTTCCAGTTACTTGTTGATTTGTCTGTTTGATGATCTCTCTCTTTGTTTGAATCTTCACGAACATCCTGATGCTGGTTTTCCAGAGTCTGAGATGCTTCTTGAGTTGTAAGCTTTGGAAGGTCTCGGAGCAGTTCGGACTCTTCTTGATGAGTCTCGACTTGATTCATCTTGTGTTGAGTCTTGAAATTTGACATTCATTGACTCCTCCACAGATCGGCTCTTCTTGCTATAGACTCTGAAGGCTTTGCTTGAAGTAGAATATCCAAGGAAGATACCTTCATATGATCTTTCTTCAAACTTACCAACTCGATCTTTTGCATTTTTCAATATAAAACATTTGCAACCAAATACATGAAAGTATGAAACAATAGGCTTCTTATCTTTAAACAATTCATAAGGGGTTTTCTCTAGAATAGGTCTTAAGAAGACTCTATTGATGATATAACAAGCTGTTGAAATAGCTTCAGCCCAAAATCGTGAAGAAATCTTGCTTTCTATTAAAAGAGTTCTAACCATTTCCTGAAGAGATCTGTTCTTTCTTTCCACAACTCCATTTTGCCGAGGAGTATATGGAGAGGAGAACACATGATTAAAGCCAGATTCATCACAAAATTTTGTAAAATCTTGATTTTCAAATTCACCTCCATGATCTGTTCTTATACAAGAGATAACACATCCTTTTTCATTTTGAACATTTTTAACAAACTTTTCAAAATACGAGAAGGTTTCGGACTTACTTGCAAGGAAATATACCTAAGTAAAACGGGAGTAATCGTCCACAATTACTAGGCAATATTTCTTACCTCCAATACTCGTGTTCTCGGTTGGTCCGAAGAGATCCATATGTAGCAACCGTAGTACATGATTAGTAGAGACATGATTTATTGGCTTAAATGAATTTCTTACCTGTTTTCCCGAATACATGGAGTACATGGATCAGTCTTTTGATAAGGTAACTGGGTAGTCCTCGAACAAGCTGTTTTGATGAGATTTTGGCTAATTGCTTCATGTTGACATGACCAAGCTTTCTGTGCCATAAGCTTGCTTCGTCTTGAATTGAGATAAAACATTGCGATTCATTTGGTTTCACATCTAGAAGATAGATGTTTCCATGTCTACGACCCATGAAAGATCGAGTAGAGTCTTTACCGATTCCGAACATATTCCTTCTTGAAAGAAGATCTTGAAACCAAAGATCACACGCTTGACTAATGCCGAGAAGATTGTAATTGAGTCCTTCCACTAAGGAAACATTACTTATTGTGAGATTTCCAATTTTCACAGTTCCAAATCCCACAATACTTCCTTTACTTGTTTCCTCCAAATGAAACTTTTCCACCATTTACTTGAGCAAGCTTTATGAAACATTTTGAGTCTCCCGTCATGTGTCTTGAGCATCCACCGTCAAGATACCACTTTACCTTTTCTTGATGGTGACCTGCATTTAAAAAAAGAGTCTCAAGCTTTCTTTGGTACCCAAACTTTCTTGGGTCCTTTGGTGTTAGTAACATAAGCGATTAGCCCATATTTTCTTAACAGTTTCCAAACCATAGGACACTCTTTTTCAAAGTGATCCTGGACTGTTGCATTTTGAACATTTTAGAGCATTTCTACCTACAGATTTAACAAAAACTTTCTTGAAGTGATTTTTGTAAACCTTACTCGAGAGTCTTTTCTTAATTGTTTCTTTCACTTTAGGAAAATCAATCAAGGGAATTGTTTATTCTGTCATACCTAGACCGGACTTATTGAAGTAAGGTCTTTGTGCTGAAAGAATTTTCTCAAGTTTTTCAGACCCTATTGAAAATTTCTTTGATATATTTGATAAGTCTGTTTTTAAAAAAACATTTTCTTTTAAAAGATTGTCTTCATTTTCTTTAAGATTGGAAACAGACAAGTCTAGACTTTTAACTCTTTCTACTAAAACATTTTCCTTTTGTTTTAGAGCTGAGTTTTCTTTTTTCAGTTCGGAAATTCTTTTGAGAGAAGTCTTAAGATTAAAGCATAGTTCATCAATATATTTAGAAACTTTGACAGGAATTTTAAAATTACTTGCCTTAAATTCACTGTCTGAGTCTGATTCAGAGTCTGAGTCTGATTGTACCATCAGACATAGATTGGCATATTCATTAAAATCACTTTCTTCACACTCGTGTCACTCCAGTTTTAGCTTTGAGAGCTTTTCGAAATTTTTCAGCTTTTCCTCTCTTCTTCTTCGAAGAGGACAGTTGGGTCCGATGTGTCCCTTTTTCTTACATTCAAAGCAGACTACGTCTTTGTTTGGTTCCTCATCATCAACAGACTTGGTCTGCTATCTTTGAAAGCTTTGTTTCTTTGTGTTGAACCTTCTTCCTTTTCTATTCAGTTTTCTGAATTTTCTTATCATGAGAGCAAGCTCCTCATCGTCCATATCATCTTCGAATCTGTATCATCGAATCATCATTTGATTTTAACGCAATGGATTTCTTACCTTTTGGATCTTCATCTTCATTGATCATTTCCACTTCATAAGACTGAAGAGTTCCAATTAGCTCGTCGGCGACGATAGTGGCATAATTCTCTGCGTCTCTCTTATCGAAGTCTTTATGTGATTCCAATCCTCGGAGAGTCCACGCAGTAGCTTGTTTACCTTCATGGGATCGAAGTTGGTTGACCTTGATTTTCAAGACCATTCACAATATTTGTAAAACGACTAAACATGTCAGATATAGATTCTCCTGGTTTCATTCTGAAGGCTTCGTATTGACCAAGAAGAATGTTGATTCTTGTTTCCTTCACTTGATCTGTTCCTTCATAGGTGATATGCAATCTGTCCCAAACTTCTTTTTGCTGTACCACAAGAAGATATTCTATTATATTCAGTTGGTGATAAAGCACAATATAAGGAGTAAATTGCTTTTGCATCGAGTGTTTGTCTCTTGATTATTTCTTCCCGAGACATTCCGCTGGTTTCATCGCTTTCTTTTCCTCTTTCGAGACGATGCAAAGGGTAGGAGTAATTCCTATTTCTACAACGTCCCATTCCGAGAGGATCCTTTGATCGTAAGAAAGCTTTCATCTTGTTCTTCCGGATGTTGTAATCATTTCCATCAAAGTAGGGTGGTCTGGTATTGCTTTGCCCTTCCATCAGCCCCCCGGTGCTAGCATACTAGCCATGGATCTTTTACTACGAAGTAAAACACTTCAAATAAAGTAAGTACACAGTGCTCGATACCAATTGATATTGCTAGTATCGGTACCTAGAGGGGGTGAATAGGTGCATAAACAATTTATTGAAATACGGAAGCGATTCTTAGCATATGATAGAAGGTAAATTCTCTCTTAATTAACAAAATGAAATACGATCGAGGTAGAGAGAATGAGGAAGAGAAAATTGAACATAGGATTTATAGTGGTTCGGCTTATTCCAAGCCTACGTCCACTCTTCCGCACTGACAGCCCACCGGCTGGATTTCACTATGATCAAAAGAGAAGTTACAACACAGCTTTGCCTTGATTCCATAGTGTAGACGTTCTACCACACTTCCTCAAGGTCTCTCACAAATATAGACTCTCTTTTGTATACAAGTATTCGCTCAAAGGATTTATCTAAACAAATAGGAGCTTCAGACTTTGGAATTCTTCTATCGCGCACACCTTGAACAACTAAGATAGTCTTCCTTATATACTCCTTTATGCCATCATACCCGTTGGCACTTACCAAAGGAATTCCTCCAATCTACCCGTTGGACGGAATCAATTAGGAAGATTGTTCAAGCTATTAAAGGAACGTGTTGATAGCCCATCAATCATGTTCGCCCATACAATCGGGATCTCGGTTTCCATAAGCGAACCTTCCAATAATATTTAGGCAATCACCGGATCTTCAATTTATCGAGTCAATCTTCGATCAATCAAAGGACTCCGTTATGTCTTCTCCAAAGAACGAGATCTTCTCCAGTTGATAAGGTCAAATCCTTAACGAAACATCCAGTTCTGGATAACCTTTCTTCAACGGATTAAAGACTGTCAATGAGGATAGACTTTGAGTCTTGAGTCTGGCCGTCCGGAGGTCTTCAGACTTTAAATAGCAGAGTCTGCAGGCCTTCAGACTAGACTGATAGAATCGTTTTGTCAACTTCAAAACACTTCAAGAAGATTTCTCCAACAATTATTTCCTCGTGAGATAAAGGTCACACCAAGACAGAACGCGCTTCACATCTATCCAAGGAATTGCTAGTCCGTTCATGGTGTGGAGGAGAGTACATTGTTTTTCTTCTCCCCCAAGGAATGACATTCAATTGACTTTGCTAATGAGGCCTACTTTCACTCCCACATCTCTTGGGGTACATGCTTACTATCATGACCGTATTTCCTCCTCGTTATATATTAAAATGTTTAAAAACCAGTACAACAAGAAAAATATTGTTCAATGCGTCACTTACTTATTACAGGAAACATAGAAAGAAGAACACAACACCCATAAACTCCTTCGAGTCTGTGCCCTCCATTAATCAAATCCAACCTCATTCAGTTCCATCTTTTGGAACTTTGTCGGATCATCAATAAAATTTAACAAGAAGTGTATGCTAGCAGAGTGGCGAGGCTTGCATCCTCAAACACACTTTGTCGGATCATCAGTAAAATTTAACAAGAAGTGTATGCTAGCAGAGTGGCGAGGCTTGCATCCACACATCCCTTTAGAGCTGAAAATGTTTAGATATAAAGGGGGGCATTTTCCCAAGTAACAATACTCAACGACACTAAGTCACACTGAGAACCTGAGTGTCGACAGAGTAAAATGCCACACAGCTCTTCTCAGTAGAGACCAACCTGTGATCCATCCTCCAGATTCAGCTGCGTTGTTATCTTCTTCCTCCTTAAATATTGTCCAAAAGCATGGCCCTTATGCTGTAAATAGAAACAAAAATGATATCTACATAACTATCCATTATCTTTCAATAGTGGTGGTATAGAGGCACAAATTAAAAGGAGTCAAAAGTTCCTTTTAACAGCTAAAAATTGCCCAAAGTTTGTAAACCACAATCCTTCCCGTGATTTTCCATTTTGTTGGAGAAATCTTTCCAGAATATTTTGAAATTGACAAAACGTTTCTATTAGTCTAGTCTGGATATCGATAGTTAAAGTCTCAAGACTTTGTAATCTCAAGACTCAAGACTCAAGACTCAAGACTCAAGATTATTCTCACCGATGCCTTTCTAATCCAAAGTGACGAAGGATATCCAAAACTGAAGTATATGGTTGAGGATTTGATCCTATCCTCTGGAAAAGATCCCTTGGTTGGATAATCATTTCGGATTCTTTGATTCTTATCTAAGATCAATTGAAGATCCAATGTTCGACGAAACATTCTTGGAATGTTCTATTCTTGGAAACCAAAATCCCGATTGTATGGGCGAACAGGGATTGATGGGCTATCATCGATTCCTTAAATAGCTCGGATGATCTTCTTAATTGATTCCGTCCAACGGGTAGATTGGAGGAATTCCTTTGGTAAGTGCCAACGGCTATGATGGCATAAAGGAGTATAAAAGGAAGACGTTCTAGTTGTTTTAAGTGTGTGATCGATAGAAAAATTCCAGAGTCCGAAGAACCTTGATTGTTAGTCGATACGGTTCGAGCGAAATTGTATACACAGAGAGTGTTTATACTTGGTGATACCTTGAGCGAGTGTAGTAGATCATCTACATCGAGAAATCAAGGAAGATCAACACCGTAACATCTCTTTGTTCATAGTGGAATCCAGCCAATCGGCTGTCGGTGCGAAGAGTGGACGTAGGCTTGAATCAAGCCGAACCACTATAAACCTTGTGTTTAATTCTCTCTTTCCCTTACTCGGTCTTACGATTGATCTTTTTAATCCTTCATCTGTCTAAGTATTGTGCAATCTTCAAGAAAATTTTTATAAACCTATTCACCCCCCTCTAGGTACTCGTACTAGCATTATCAATTGGCATCAGAGCCTGTGTTTTTACTTTATTTGAAGTGTTTTACTTCAGAGTAAAAGATCCATGGCTAGTATGCTAGCACCAGGGCTGGTGGAAGGGCAAAGCAATACCAGACCAGCCTACTTTGATGGAAAGGATTACAACATCTGGAAAAACAAGATGAAAGCTTTTCTACGATCAAAGGATCCTCTGGAATGGGATGTGGTGGAAAGAGGAATTACTCCTACTTCTGCATCGCATCCGAAAGAGGGAAAGAAACTGTTGAAACCAGCGGAATGTCTCAAGAAGAGATAAACAAGAGACAAGCACTCGATGCAAAAGCAATTTACTCTTTATATTGTGCTTTATCACCAACTGAATATAACAGAATATCTTCTTGTGATACAGCAAAAAGAAGTCTCGGGACAGATTACATATCACTTATGAAGGGACAGACCGAGTGAAGGAGACCAGAATTAACATTCTCCTTGGTCAATATGAAGCCTTCAAAATGAAACAAGGAGAATCTATAACTGACATGTTTAGCCGTTTTACAGATATTGTCAATGGTCTTGAGAATCAAGGACAGAAAATTTCTGATCCTATGAAGGTGAACAAGCTACTGCGTGGACTCTCCAAGGATTGGAATCATATAAAGACTTCAATAAGAGAGACGCAAAGAATTATGCCATTATCTGTAGACGAGCTGATTGGAACTCTTCAGTCTTATGAAATGGAACGAATTAATGAAGACGAAGATCCAAGAGGTAAGAAATCCATTGCATTAAAATCTAACGATGATTCCGATGATACAGACTCTGAAGAAGATCTGGACGATGAGGAGCTTGCACTTATGATTAGAAGGTTCAGAAAGCTGAATAGAAAATGAAGAAGGTTCAACTCGAGGAAACAAAGTCTTCAGAAACAGCAAACCAAGTTTGTTGATAATGATGAACCAAACAAAGATGTAGTTTGCTTCGAATGTAAGAAAAAGGGACACATCGGACCAAATTGTCCTCTCTGAAGAAGAAAAGAGGAAAAGCTGAAAAGTCTCGAAAAGCTCTCAAAGCCGAAACTTGGAGCGATACAGAGTGTGAAGAAAGTGATGAGGAATATGCCAACCTGTGTCTAATGGCACAATCAGACTCAGATTCTGGATCAGACTCTGATAGTGAATTTGAGGTAAGTGATTATAAAATCCCTGTCAAAGTCTCTAAATACATTGATGAATTATGTCTTAGTCTTAAGACTTCTCTAAAAAGGATTTCCGAACTTAAAAAGGAAAACTCAGTGTTAAAACAAAAGGAAAATATTTTAAAAGAAAAAGTGAAAAGTTTAGACTTGAATGTTTCTACTCTTAAGGAGAATGAAGATAAACTTTCAAAAGAAAATGTTTTCTTAAAAACTGACTTATCAAATATTTCAAAGAAATTTTCAATAGGGTCTGAAAAACTTGAAAAAGTTCTTTCAGTCGAAAGACCTTACTTTAATAAGTCTGGTTTGGGTATGACAGCGAAACAATTCCTTTAATTGATTTTCCAAAAGTAAAAGAAAGAATTAAGAAAAGACCGTCAAAAGAGGCTTACAAAAATCATTTCAAGAAAGTCTTTGTAAAGTCTCGTAGGTCGAAGTGCTTTAAGGTGTTCAAAGTGTAACAAATCGGGATCATTTTGAAAAAGAGTGTCCTATGGTTTGGAAGCCTTTTAAGAAAGTATGGCCTAGTAATGCTTATTCTACTAACGCCAAAGGACCCAAGAAAATTTGGGTACCAAAGAAAGCTTGAGACTCTCTTTTGAATGCAGGTCTCTGTCAAAAGAAAGTAAAGTGGTATCTTGACAGCGGATGTTCAAGACACATGACAGAGACTCAAATTGCTTCATAAAGCTTGTTCAAGTGAATGGTGGAAAAGTTTCATTTGGAGGAAACAACAAAGGAAGCATTGTGGGATTTGGAACTGTGAAAATTGGAAATCTCACAATAAGCAATGTCTCTCTAGTGGAAGGACTCAACTACAATCTTCTAAGTATTAGCCAATTGTGTGATACTGGTTTCAAGATCTCCTTTCAAGAAGGCACATGTTCTCGAATTAGCAAAGACTCAACTCGCCTTTCATGGGTCGAAGGCATGGAAATATCTACCTCCTTGATGTAAAACCAAATGAAGCACAATGCCTAATCTCAATTCAAGATGAAGCAGTCTTATGGCACGAAAGCTTGGCCATGTCAACATGAAACAATTAGCCAAAATCTCATCAAAGAAGCTTGTTCGAGGTCTACCTAAATTGCCATACCAAAAGTCTGATTCATGCACTCCATGCATTCGGGAAAGCAGGTAAGAAATTCATTTAAGCAAATAAACCATGTTTCTACTAATCATGTACTACGGTTGCTTCATATGGATCTCTTCGGACCAACCAAAACCCGTGAGCATTGGAGGTAAGAAATATTGCCTAGTAATTGTGGATGATTACTCCCGCTTTACTTGGGTATATTTCATTGCAAGTAAGTCGAAACCTTTTCGTATTTTGAAAAATTTGCTAAAAAGGTTCAAAATGAAAAAGGATGTGCAATCTCAAGCATAAGAACAGATCATGGAAGTGAATTTGAAAATCAAGATTTTACGAAATTTTGTGATAAATTTGGTTTTAATCATATGTTTTCCTCTCCATATACTCCGAGAGCAAAATGGAGTTGTGGAAAGAAAGAATAGATCTCTTCAAGAAATGGCTAGAACACTTTTAATTGAAAGCAAAATTTCTTCACGATTTTGGGCGGAAGTTGTCTCAACAGCATGCTATATTATAAATAGAGTCTTTTTAAGACCTATTTTAGAGAAAACCCCTATGAATTGTTCAAAGGTAAAAAGCCTATTGTTTCATACTTTCATGTGTTTGGTTGCAAATGCTTTGTTTTGAAAAATGCAAATGATCGAGTTGGTAAGTTTGAAGAAAGATCAGATGAAGGCATCTTCCTTGGATATTCTATATCAAGCAAAGCCTACAGAGTCTATAACAAGAAAAGCCAGTCAGTGGAGGAATCAACGAATGTTAAATTCCAAGACTCAATGCAAGATGAATCCAGCCAGATTCAGCATGAAGAATCTGAACCTACTCCAGACCCTCCATCGCTTACAACTCAAGAAGCATCTCAGTTTCTGGAAGTCCAACATCAAGAATCTCATGAAGATTCAAATAAAGGAAGAGATCATCAACCAGGCAGATCAACCAGTAACTGGAAGCATAAATCCAGTCATCCTAAAGATCTCATTATTGGTGAAATCAATGAAGGAATCCGCACCGAGATCAAAAAGGCGTGAAGAATCTAGTGCTGTGGCTCTTATTTCTGAAATCGAACCAAAAAGCATAGAAGAAGCTTTATCTGATGAAAGTTGGATCGAGGCTATGCAAGAAGAACTCAGACAATTCAACATCAATGATGTCTGGGAATTGACATCTAAACCAAAAGGTAAAACATTATTGGAACCAAATGGGTATTCGGGAACAAGATGAATGAAGAAGGAAAAGTCGTACGAAACAAAGCAAGACTCGTAGCCAAAGGATATACGCAAGAAGAAGGAATAGACTATGATGAGACTTACGCTCCAAAAGTAGCAAGGTTAGAAGCTATTCGTCTATTACTTGCGTTTGCTTGTTATAAAAATTTCAGGTTATTCCAAATGGACGTCAAAAGTGCATTCCTAAATGGATTCATCCATGAGGAAGTTTATGTGGAACAACCACCTGGGTTTGAAGACCCAAAGAAGCCAGACTCAGTTTTCAGACTGAAAAATGCCTTGTATGGTTTAAAGCAAGCACCTCGAGCTTGGTACAACAGACTAAGTAAATTCTTATTACATAATGGTTTTGTCAAAGGTAAAGTAGATACTACATTGTTTATCAAAAAGGAAAGCAAAAGCTTTTTACTTGTTCAAATATATGTGGACGATATTATTTTTGGATCATCTAATGAAAGTCTATGCAAGAAATTTTCTAAGTCTATACAGGATGAGTTTGAAATGAGTATGATGGGAGAGTTAACATTCTTTCTTGGACTTCAAGTGAAACAAATGAAGGAAGGAACTTTTATCCATCAAGAAAAATATGCGAATGATCTTGTCAAAAGGTTTGGATTGGTAAAGTGTAAAAAGACCGACATACCAATGTCATGTTCTCAGAAGATAGACAAGGATGAAGAAGGGAAGAAAGTAGATCAAAAGCTGTACAGGAGCATGATCGGTTCACTTCTTTATCTTACTGCTTCTAGACCTGATATTTTGTTGAGTGTTTGCATTTGTGCTAGGTTTCAATCAGATCCCAGAGAATCCCATCTCAGTGCTGTAAAACGTGTTATCAAATACGTTGCCTCATCTTCAAGCATCGGTCTCTGGTATCCCAAGAAGGGAGACTTTAATCTTCTAGGATACTCGGATGCGAGATCTGGCCGGTTGCGAGTCGATAGAAAAAGCACCTCTGGAACTTGTCAACTACTTGGAAACAGAACGGTGTCTTGGTTTTCGAGGAAGCAAAGCACCGTAGCTCTTTCTACAAATGAAGCGAGTATGTAGCTCTTGGAAGCTGCTGTTCACAAATTCTATGGATAAAACAACAGCTATAAGACTTTGGGATTGAAGACTCATGCACAGAAATCAGATGTGACAACACCAGTGCGATCAATCTCACCAAAAATCCAATCCTTCATTCAAGAGCAAAGCATATTGAGATTCGACATCACTTCATTAGAGATCATATTCAAAATGGAGAAATCTCGATTAAATTTGTTGATTCAAAGAGTCAACTAGCGGATATATTCACAAAGCCTTTGGAGAAAAATCAATTCGACTTTATCCGTTCAAGACTCAACATTTTGAAGCTTGAAGAAGTTAAAGTCTAGAGACTCACCAACTCTAAGACTCTAATCTTTCGGACTTTAAATCCTCGGACTCGGACATTCGTGGCTATAGACGTAAGTTGTATTTCATCTAAGAGGTACGAATTTTCATTTAGTTATTTTAACTCGAAAAGGTACGATCTTTTATTCAGATATTCTATAATCCGAATGAAATTTGAAGATTTTTTTTAAGAATAATTTTGGCAGTTATTGATTTTGAAAAGAAGTGATCGTTCACTTTCCTTGCACCGATTGAACTTCCCTTTTCAAAACTGAGTTATATATATATACGCTTTTCTCTTCCCAATCTTCAAAACCCTAAAAGGCACTCTCCTCCCGATACTGTTTCTACTTTGCTTGTTCGTTATCGAGAAAGTGGTCATTTTACTTGGGAAAGCAAGTGAAGGAATCTTCCAATCGACAAAGAAAGATGTCTTCTTCGAGGAAATCATCAAGAATCGCAAGCAGGGGACCACAAAGAATGGAGAAGGGACCGACTCACTTCGATCTCACTGAGGAAGAAGACTTAGCAAGTCAGCGACAAAGTCCGATTCACTCTCATCCACGTCATTCAACACCTCCTGCCCCACAAGGTGAAAGTCATTTTCTGGAAGAAGAGATAATCGAGGATGCCGACCTAGTAAGAGTTCAAAAGCCCTCCTTTTTGTATAAACTTTATCGTGCGTTGAAAAGCACAGGTACTCCATTGAATTATATAGATGAATTCCTTAAGGACAAAAATTATGGGAATGAGTATCTTTTTTGAAGAAAATGGAGGAATGGGGAATTGCCCCGAAAGGAAAAGCGAGAGGAAGCACTTGCGAACATTCCAAGTGATCCTCGTATGCCGAGACAAAATTTAATTGAAGGGAACGATGATGACAGAATGTTCCTTGAATTTCAACCGAAAATGGGAGTGGCAGCAAAGGTGAAAGGAAATCGGATGGATTTGTTCAAATCCAAGGATCAAGAAAAAGTGTATTTCAGGCTGTTGAAAAGAGGGGTGATAAACCCTAGAAGTGTCGATTTTGACTTCCTGGACGCCATCAACATAAACTTAAGAGAAAAGTTGAATTTGTTTCAACTTGAGAATTTTTGCTCTGACTCTACGAACGGGTATGCTCATCTGACCGCTTATTTCTATTCAAATATTAGCTTTCTGGATGCGAATAGAATATCATTTAGTGTACGAGACCAAGTCTACTTGGTAGATGTGAATATGTTGGCTGATATAGTTGGAGTTGAACGAGGACGCTATCTACCAATCAAAGTCTCACCCGCTCGCACTACTCGGAACCGGTCAAAGATAGGGACGCAGAGAAGAAAGTTACCTATTCCAGGATGAATGCCATCAACATCGTGCTTCATAAGATTGTGATCAACTGTCTTAGACCAAAGTCTACGTCAAAGACTTCTGTGTCTCTTTCTGAAGCAAAGTTGATGTATGCGATCAACACAGGACGGAAGTTCTCTCTTCCGCACACTATTCTCTTCCATATGTACAGAACAATGTCGAAAGACAAAGGACAATTGCCTTATCCTGGCAGTGACCAAGATCTTCAGACACATGAATATTGAACCGCTTCAAACTCTTTGTGTTCAACCGTGTGATAAGATGGTGGTAGGCTTGAAGATGTTAATGAAGATGCGTCTGCAAGAACTTTCCAAGGAAATGGAGAAATTCAGAGTGAAATCTCCTGTTCAGTCCGCTTCAAAGAGAAAAGGAAAGGAGGCCATTGGAGCCCCATCGAAAAAGAAGAAAAGATCTCTCATCCTAGAGGATGAAGATCCTACTATCCAAGCACTGACAAGAACCAGACGTTCTGTGTCTCAGCCGAGAGAATTTCAAAAGAACCAGAGAGAAGAAGAAGAGCAGAGAGAGAAGGAGAACGAAGCCGAAGAAGAGAAAGAAAAGTCTGCTGCTGAATCTGGAGAGAAGGGAAATCTAGAGCATGATCATCACTCTTCCCCTTCGGATGTCCTAGAGACAGGGGGAGTTGGCGAGCAAGAAAAGTCTACACCTCATGCTGCAAATAGTGAAGGTCCAAGACAATCTCCAGTAGACCCAGAAGAATTTCAGGCTTCTCAATTGCCTGAAGAAGGTGATACGTCGACACCAAATCTGCAAGACTATACAGAAGCGCCTTCATATACTCTTACTCCATCTGAAAAAGCTCAAGCCAGTACACAGACGGACAATTCTGCAGATTTTCATCGCATCATGGATATTCTTCTGGAAATGCGTGGTCAAATATATGCTCTGGAATGTGAAATTCAAGCCATGAAGAATGCTGGACAAGCATCTTCAGTCAGCTTGGAGGACAAGATGAAAGACCTCGCTCTGCAAATTCAAGCCAATGCCAAAGGAGAAGAGGTAGCTCATCTAAGGCAGGACTTCAAGAGGCTAGAAGGCGTAGTCCGTCAATGGGAGAATTCCGGATCGTGCGCATTCCCAAGCGGACATGACTCCTTTCTCACCCTCTTTTTAATGATGACAAAAAGGGGAGAACCAATTTGAACAAACAAACATTATTTTAAAACTTTGACTTTTGTGGTTATGTTTATGACTTGAGAACTTGAACTTGGGTGTGAGACTGAATTGGCTGTGGATTTTGATGCTTGACTTTGTTTGCATTTATATCAAGTATTGTTATATGGTATTACTCATGAAAGACTAACCTATTTCTTTGTGGATGCAGAGTCTGGTTGTTTATTAATCTTTATGAGTTACCCATATTGCTTGAGAAATGTTTTTGCAGGTCAAAGTTGTTCAAATCTACAAGAAAGTTTTGTCACCATCAAAAAGGGGAGATTGTTGGAGAAATCTTTCTAGAATATTTTGAAGTGACAAAACGTTTCTATCAGTCTAGTCTGGATATCGATAGTTAAAGTCTCAAGACTTTGTAATCTCAAGACTCAAGACTCAAGACTCAAGACTCAAGATTATTCTCACTGACAGTCTTTCTAATCCAGTGACGAAGGATATCCAAAACTGAAGTATATGGTTGAGGATTTGATCCTATCCTCTGGAAAAGATCCCTTGGTTGGATAATCATTTCGGATTCTTTGATTCTTATCTAAGATCAATTGAAGATCCAATGTTCGACGAAACATTCTTGGAATGTTCTATTCTTGGAAACCAAAATCCTGATTGTATGGGCGAATAGGATTGATGGGCTATCATCAGATTCCTTAAATAGCTCGGATGATCTTCTTAATTGATTCCGTCCAACGGGTAGATTGGAGGAATTCCTTTGGTAAGTGCCAACGGCTATGATGGCATAAAGGAGTATAAAAGGAAGACGTTATAGTTGTTTTAAGTGTGTGATCGATAGAAAAATTCCAGTAGTCTGAAGAACCTTGATTGTTAGTCGATACGGTTCGAGCGAAATTGTATACACGAGAGTGTTTATACTTGGTGATACCTTGAGCGAGTGTAGTAGATCATCTACATCGAGAAATCAAGGAAGATCAACACTTTGTAACATCTCTTTGTTCATAGTGGAATCCAGCCAATCGGCTGTCGGTGCGAAGAGTGGACGTAGGCTTGAATCAAGCCGAACCACTATAAACCTCATGTTTAATTCTCTCTTTCCCTTACTCAGTCTTACGATTGATCTTTTTAATCCTTCATCTGTCTAAGTATTGTGCAATCTTCAAGAAAATTTTTATAAACCTATTCACCCCCTCTAGGTACTCGTACTAGCATTATCAATTGGCATCAGAGCCTGTGTTTTTACTTTATTTGAAGTGTTTTACTTCAGAGTAAAAGATCCATGGCTAGTATGCTAGCACCAGGGCTGGTGGAAGGGCAAAGCAATACCAGACCACCCTACTTTGATGGAAAGGATTACAACATCTGGAAAAACATTTCATCTTAGGAGGTGCAAAAACTCCGGACCATTCCACATTGGTCCTAAGCTAGTGAACATAAGGGCAAAGTAGGTCCCCACTGTGTCCAATGTCAAAGAATATCCGTGAAATGGTGCTGTTTGTGCTCAAAATACTACCTAGTCACATTGAGTGTATTGCCTGTCGATACATGTCTATCAAGTATTAACTATCAACCTCAGCCTATTTTGATTCTCTATTCTCTAGGTTTGATACAAAGTATACCACGGAGCCAATATGCTCCACTTCTAGTCCAAAGATCCTCACAACCATTAAAGAAGAGAGACTCATCTTCTTTTCCAATTCTGCGTCGCCAACTCATAAGAAATGCTGGCTGTGGAATCCCAACATAAGATCCTGCTGCAAAAAAATGCAGAAGAACCAGTGAAAAAAAATGACAACCCGCTAAAACCAGAAGAGGCATGTGCATAATTACCTTTCTGACTGGTCTCCATGACATCAGCCGTGTCGGCTCTTGGCTTATAATTTTTCAGGAGAACGCAGAGTCGTTATCGGTTTGGTACTGCTTCACATCTTCAGAGAATCATAAAAAGTAAATAGGTTGAACATGTAGTATTGAATAATGTGCAGGAAAATGCCCATAATTCACTATTGATATTGAAAACATTTTCCCTAGAATAATTATCCCAAGAGATAAAACAACAGTGAATTAGGAAGATATCCTCTGATTTCTGAATTTTTTAGAAACAAAAGAATTTAAAGCCAAAATTGCAGATGTAAAGACAATGTTCCTCCATGAATTTGGGGGAAAAAAGAAGAAGATACAGACAACTCGGCAGGAAATTATTTCCTCGTGAGATGAAGGTCACACCAAGACAGAACGCGCTTCACATCTATCAAAGGAATTGCTAGTCCGTTCGTGGGGTGGAGGAGAGTACATTCTTTTTCTTCTCCCCTAAAGAATGACATTCAATTGACTTTGCTAATGAGGCCTACTTTCACTCCCACATCTCTTGGGGTACATGCTTACTATCATGACCGTATTTCCTCCTCGTTATATATTAAAATGTTTAAAAACCAGTACAACAAGAAAAATATTGTTCAAGGCGTCACTTACTTATTACAGGAAACATAGAAAGAAGAACATAGGACCCATAAACTCCTTCGAGTCTGTGCCCCCCATTAATAAAATCCAACCTCATTCAGTTCCATCTTTTGGAATTTCATCGGATCATCAATAGAATTTAACAAGAAGTGTATGCTAGCAGAGTGGCGAGGCTTGCATCCTCAAACACACACTTTGTCGGATCAGCAGTAAAATTTAAGAAGAAGTGTAGGATGCACGATTGCGCAATCCCAAGATTTCCATAACCAGAACAAGAATATACGTAATTGAGTAGAAAGATTAACGCACCTGTTTTTGGGATCCATCGTTCTTGAAGCGGAAGCAAAAACTGATGTTCCACACGCAAGTCATTCTCCTCTATTGTCCTCCGTATCACTAGTTCAATGAGGCGGCCCCTCTCACCTTTAGTGTTAGGTTAACACTTTTTATGTGAGGATACATGTGAGAATTATGGTTAAAAGAAAGACTTGAGCACTATTTATAGAATTTCCAACCAGGTCCCCTCATTACGAGCTAGGCTCAACTTGGCCCACATTAGCTAGCCCCATATTAGACTAATTAAGAAACATTTTATTTCACCTTAGACCAAACCCCATTTACAGTAACCGTAAAACGGTAAATTACAATATCAATTAATGTAGCCCACATCATAAAAACTCTTACATTCTCTCACTTAGGCTATATTAATTGAAATTGTACCGTATGTGCGCACATTGGTCTAGAGATAATTCTTAATAGTCAATCATATCCCATAAAGTCTCAAACACTGAATCATGGCGGTAACTGCATGTATACACATAGAGCCTTCCATGGTCACGAATGCTCTCAACTTTATTGATATTGATTCAATATGATAGTATGGCAAATGGATAACATCTCTTATAGAGAGATCTCATTTTTCATTCACCATTCTCTTACCTTAAGTGTCACAAAAATTTGTGCCACTAGAGATTGCCTTTATGGTTTTAATGAACCAACATATGCCTTGTTCTTACGGTTAACCTTTCTTTATGTATAACAAGGCATATGCACAAGGCTACTATCCGGATGCCCCTAGCCTTCACTCAAGGTTTATACAGTACCTTGAGACTTTATCAATATGTATTCAACATAATAACAACATATTTAAAATATTTTATTGAATGCAAAAGTTGATACATATCAAATCATTACAAAGTGTAACGAATACAGATGAAACCTTTATTAGAGTAAAGCCAAAATAGCTCCTACTAAACAATAGCATCTCATGATGCTTCTAAGCCCATGCTAATAACCTGTCGCTCAAATACACATGGACATAGGCCTTTAATTAGTGGATCTTCAACCATATCATCTATGAAAATATGTTATATTATTACATCACCTTTCTGTACCATTTCCTTTTGGTAAAAAATTTTGACCGCTATATATTTAGACCATTTGAGACCTCCGTAGTAAATAAATAATACTACAAATTTGTTATCTCAATACAACCGTATGGGTCTATCCATAAAGTTAAAATGGTCAACTCCTTCATGAGGTTTCGGAGCCTAATAGCCCAAGTAACAACCTAAAAGAATGTTACTAACGCTGCTTACATAGTAGAAAATGGCATACAACTTTATTTACCGCACTTCCTACTAACATAAATATATATTATGTTATTGATCTCATGTCATCATAATAACCAGCAAAGTTTACATCTAAATACCCTACTAATTGTAAGAATTGAACATGTTTGTAAATTAACATATAATCTTTTGTCCTCTTTAAGTACCTCAAAATCTTTTTGGCAGTAACCCAATGATCACGTCTTGGATTTGACTGATATTTGCCTAGAAGTCCCGTCACAAAGACGATATTTAGTCTAGTGCAAATTCGAGCATACATTATACTTTTAAGTGTACTGACACAAGGTACACAATTTAATTAGATTTTATCAATATCTAAATAAGGATAATGTGATAGATTCGGTCCATTACCCTTAACAATATGAGCAATTCCTAGCTTGCAATGATGTATATTGAATATTTCTAAAATATGATCAGCAAATGTCCTCTGAGATAAATCTAATAAAATATGGCAAGAACAATCTTTACAGATTGTAGTGCAAAGAATAAGAGAGCAACATAGCATGTATATAGAGTATGAGAAAAATAAATTTCCCCTCACTGATCTCACAGTATATATATTTAATTACTCTGTTCCCAATTGAACAAAACAACAATATTATAAAACTTTAATAATAGTCTGGAAACTTGCTTAAGACCATGAATAAAACTTTTCAATTTACACACAAGTTTACTTGAATCATCTGTACCTTAAACCTCAACAAGTTTAGTCTATGGTATATGAGATTCCATAATTGTCTGTACCACAATTATTTGTATAGGCAAAGACAAAGACACAGTGATTTTCCATCGTACTATTATTCTTAATAGTCTGAGAGCAGCTATTCTCTACAATTACGTCGAACTGTAGAAACTTTACAGTATGTGATTCCATAATTTTTTTTTTCTTTTTTTGGTAACCTAAGGAACCCTGTAAGCCAGCCGGCGAGCAAACCTTGGGGGAGCGACTGCAGGACCCACCACCATAGTACTCCAAGTAAGAATCCCTAACGATGCATCTGGGATTTGAACTTCTCCCATTCGTGAGGAGGAAAGAGCCCGAGCCAGCTGCGCCGCTAAGGGCGGTGGTAATTTCATAATTTTTATACATTCTTTAGGGTTATAAAATCAATACCATTTTGAATAATCTATGTAAGATATAAAATAATTCCTAGTGGATCTAAATTCCAACACACTTAATATTGGATTAGATAACCTCACTTCTAGATGACACCTCTACATTTAATATGATTCAAGTTAAAATTATGTTCAATCCATAATTCAAAAGAAGTTTAGGGGACAACTTTTGTAGGAAATACATTTTGTATGTGAAAATGTTACTTTCAAAATATCAACTTACAGTAAATCGATAAATTAGTCTTGCTCGTCACCATATTAATTATTGTGCAATTATGTCTTTTGGAAAAATCATTTTATCAAGATTTTCAAGCATGGTAAATTACGTTACTATCCCATAATTTACCGAGTATTTGACAAATGACCTTTTAAGCTATTCCTCATTATCATACTTGCTAAAATACGCACGATCACTATTAAGCCTGACAACCTTTAAGACTAATTTTAATCAATTTATTCTTTACCTTGGTCATTTTACTTAATTATTCATTTAAGACTAATTATTCCTTAAACAAAAATTTGTGGAAACAACATTTTCAACCTTATATAAGATGTATATATCATTAGGATTTAAGCACAATCTTTACATATGTGTCATAATTTCAGTATTAGACAAGATATAATTTCAAGCCACTAAGGCTTCTATCATCTGCCTAGCAATGTAGCCCGCAGGCAAACCACTTTTCAAGTGTTTATGAATGGAATGCTTCATGGACAATAAGCAAATTTTATTGCTCTGTTCTCAAGTAGCAAATTATATGTTCACTACTTAAAATTTGAAGTAGTAAAAATCTCAATAATAATGGAGTTATTAATTACAGAAAAATGTGATTGAAAAAATAAGCAATGTATATAATTAGCATCATGTGAGCACTGTATAACTTGACATACAAGTACACATCCAGAGAGTTACATGCATAATCATATAATCACCTTTGGGCAGAATACATGACATGCAGTTGTACACTCCTCACATGATAGCGGTTATGAGAATATATTCTAATCTTCGTGAATTTATCACCTTTGGGCATATGAACAACTAGGATCAGTTAGTCCTCCACCACACCATCATGTATCCATTCATGAACTAATACACAATCATCTCCTTTGGGAGTATGACCACGCATTAGATCAGGAGATTTCTCAATCATTATACGGGATCGATATTTCTCAAACTCAATCAAACGTGCCACTTTGGCGGTCACTACTCAATTGAATTCTTGAAACTCTCTCATAGTAGGGATATAAGCTTTACTTCTTACATACATCATATATATGTGATTTTAACTTTAGTGATAGAGGTAATAAATCACTAAAATCACATATCATGCTAATTACATTCTTTATTCATTAATAAAAATCAACCATTTGTGTGTATATATATATATATAAAGAACCTGAAAGATAGATTTCAATGAGATCATCGATCATAGCAACACAAGAAACTTCTTATAACAGAAAAGAAATCATATTTTATGCACCCCAATTACAAATTACCAGAACAACATAAAAGAATGTTGATTTAGAGAATTTATTACAAGTTAACATCAATAGTAATACATGGTACCACAGATCGACACGCTTGACAGCTAATCCACTATAGCTCATGAGTTTCATAAGGTAAAATATGACTCTAAGGCCAATAGCTGATTTATTAGCCAATTTTAAGTAACAAATTATCATTGCATCAACCATTGACCTATAAATTGAGTCAAAATACAGAACCAAATATTTAAACTATAACAGTAGATATTATTGCTCTGTGTAAATGTTATCATATTTCTTAACCATTAACAAAAATGTTCAACTTGGTAAATATTAACCAGTGACCAGATGAGTTTAAGTACAATATCCAATTTAATTGACATGCATTACCCACATCAGTAATGTGTTAATTAGTACAATCAGTTTGGTCATAAGTTCTAAAGACGTCCATCATTAATGGTTACCAGCGTGTAAATGAGTATGCTTAAACAACAAAAATTTCATATTCTCATCACTTCAATACATAGTTCAATTACCATCCCGTAATGATTGTATTTCATTAAGCCAGCTATAGTTCATAATAAAGTTTAATTTTTTTTATTAATGAATCACATTTTTATAATGTCTATGTGATAACATACCTGTAACCCAGCACCTGTATTTCCAAAATTACATAAAATACAAGAAAAATATGCAAAAATATACTAAAAATACGAGTATTTAGGGTTTTGTATGTATTTTTACATCTATAAAACCAACAAACATGTAAAATAAATACACTCCAAGATAGAGAATGGTCATACGAGTCCAATGCCACTAGCCACGTGCCCATCGGAGCTCTCACGCGCCCGCACGTGCCACCTAAGTGCACGGTGTGTGGAGCGCAAGTGCGAACAAAATTGACTGGTTAAAATTGGTCCGGCCAGGACTGGTCCGACCGGTTCCCGGCTCGATCGTTCGGTCTAGCCATTCGGTCCGGTCAACAGTTGATCGGGTTGGGTCGGTCAACGGGTTGGGTCGGATCCTCGGTTAGGTCGGGTCGGGTCAGTCAACGGTCACGAGTTAGTCAATGACGTTAGCCTTGCGCGTGCGTCACACATGCGAGCCGCGCCTCGCCCGTGGGAGCGCGTGAGGGCACGTGACCGCGCGTGGGGCGTGTCTCCGACGCCCTGGCCGCACGTGCAGTCTCCTCCGGTGACGCACCGCCCATGGTCTTGCTCATCTTGACGAGCCCGGTTTGAATTTGTGATTTAATTTTATATTTATTAAACAAAAAATCACGAAAATCACAAATTAGGGCAAAAATTCTATGCGTTCGAGTTCTAGGGTTATGGCTGCTCTGATACCACATGTTGGATGCACAATTGCGCAATCCCAAGATCTCCATAACCAAAATAAGAACATGCATAATTGAGTAGAAAGATTAAAGCACCGGTTTTTAGGATCTATCTTTCTTGAAGCAGAAGCGGAAACTGATGTTCCACACGCAAGTCATTTTCTTTTATTACCCTCTGTATCACTAGCTCGATGAGGCGGCCCCCCTCACTTTTAGCGTTAGGTTAACGCTCCTTATATGATGATACATGTGAGAATTATGGTTAGAGGAGAGATTTGAGTACTATTTATAAAATTTATAACTAGGCCCCCTCGTTATGAGCCAGGCTCAACTCAGCCTACACTAACCAACTCCATATTATACTAATTAAGAAACATTTTATCTCACCTTAGACCAAACTTTGTTTTATAGTAACCGAAAACGGGTAAATTACAATATCAATTAATGTTAACCCATATCAGAAAAACTCTTACAGTGTATGCTAGCAGAGTGGCGAGGCTTGCATCCTCACACACACACACACACACATCCCTTTAGAGCTGACAATGTTTAGATATAGAGGGGGCATTTTTCCAAGTAACTATACTCAACGACACTAAGTCACACTGAGAACCTAAGTGCTATAGACTAAAATGCCACACACCTCTTCTCAGTAGAGACTAACGTGTGATCCATCCTCCGATTCAGCTGCGTTGTTTGACCTTGATCGTTGTGACATGCTCTTGAAATTGGAAATATTTTTTTAAAAAGATTAATAATAAAAACTCCAAATCATGTATGTTTTAACGCAAATATTTTGAGATGTTTCTGTGTCACTTAAAATTTTAAAAGTTATCTACTGTGATATAAATATCTTAATTTTAATTTCAAATTTATACAAGTGTGACAAACGTGATAAGGTGTGTGTAAAAATTTTAAATTTCCCTAACATAAAAAAAAAATTGGGATATTTGTGTGAACTTTGAGATTTTGTTTATAGTATTTTCTCCTTTCAAAATGGTTATCTATATAATAGTCAGAATGGGCTTCGAAAGTTATCTACTGTGATATAGATAGCTTCTCTTTCCATTCAAGACCTTTTCTTTGTTTTTCTTCTATTCTATATAATAGTCAGAATGGGCTTCGAAAGAAGGAAAGCTTGAATGCCAACGGGTGTCTATTATTGACCTCACACTATGCGGTGAAGTGAGAGCTTTTCTTTTAAATAGTCTAACCTTTCGAGGTTCATGGGAGACTCCTAATGCCCCTTGTCAATGATATTCCTCAAGCATGTGAAGGTAAAATTAGATGGTTAGATCTCTATAGGATCCTAACCAAAACAATGTGAGAGAATAGTAAAGATTTGTAGTGATGTCTTTAAAAAATACCCAAGTGCGTGAGAAATATGTAAAATACGATCATAGGATCTATAAGTATGCTTGATTCTAAATGAGTGAACAAACAAGTTTATACGAATGAACCAAAGTGTCTCAAATCATTCGAATGTAGAGTTGCGATTAACCTTACATATAAAACGAAAGTGTTTCATACTACATACGTCTTTGTCGTGTCATGAATGAATTATTTAAGTGCCCCTTCCTCGAATCTTCGGAGGAGAGAGCTGAAATCGGAAGACGGTCCTAGCGTGAGGCCGTGACCATCACTTATGCCGTCGGCACAACCACCCAAAGATGTATCTCAGGCTGACAATGAAAGAGATCGCCAGAAAGTTACGGAGGATGTTTAATAAAAGGAAAGTATATCAGATCTAATCCTAGATTGATACAAAAATAATCAATTACAATTTGGAGAATATATCCATCACAATCTGTGCATATCTTCGGCATATCTTCCAACAGATCCGAGTGGTTAGGCAATTTGTGGATCTTCTACATCTAGATGCTGATCTTTGACTTCGAAGCGCGTCCCGTGCCGATGCTAACACATACCCGCTTTTACCTATGCAGAGCAGATAGAGACATGCTAAAGGAAGGAGGATCTTTTAACTTAAGTGATTTAACAACTTCGTTGATAAGAGCCAGGTGGCGTCTAAGTCGTGCATCATATGTGAATATATAATTGCTCGAGTGTCGGCAATATTTAAGCATTTACGACTATGAACAATGTCAGGGATAATAACCAAGAATGTTTTAAATTATTATACGGATGTTAATTCAATCCTAAGATTTTCAATTTAGCTAATTAAATCCTAAAACCGAGAATCATTCACACCAATCGAGTCTCTTGCCTCCAATCGGCAAGAGTTACTAGCCACCGGTTGCGGCCCAAGATCCCCCACCGACCATCCCCCACCCTCGCCGGCGGCAGTGAGGACTTGCAACCCTTTATCCTCTTTTTTTTTTTAATTTACCATATTTTAAATTTTAATTTAAATGAAAATTGTATTAAAAATCACATTTAGACCAAACGATTTCATTTTAGTCATGTCCTCGAAATAAAAAAAAAGAAAAAGTCATGTCAATATTTTCTATTAACCAAATTGGATGGAGCTGACGGGAAGGCCCAATTGAACCAATTTAATAAATTTTAGGGCTTAATTATAATTTTTTGCAAATTTTAGGACTCAATTGAGTTGATACAGGATTTTTAGCAAACACGTTAGTAATAGGTAAAATGTTGAGATTAGGGTTTCCGATCGCAACAAAATCCTTTTCTCGACCAAAAAATGTCGTTTTTTTATTTTTTTTCCTCGACGAGGACTTGTTGGAGCAATACAAGAAGGAGAGACTCAAACTAATGGTCCAGCTAGTGTGGGTGAGTTTGATTATAATCGTAGGTGCACTAGTCTACAGCCTTACCATTCCTTATCTTAGGAAGAAGACTCTGTGTAAGCTCATGCTGTAGAAGTAGGAAGTAATGGTGTTGTTGATACCTATGTAGCACCGACACGGACACGCAACACGCGACACGACACGACACGACACGCCGTCACGTCATTTATTAAAAATAGAGAATTTCGACACGTTCCGACACGTTATATATTAACTATTTTTATAATAATAAAAATAGCCTAGAATTAATTTACACGAAAAATATTGAATAATATCATTCATTATTTTAATTTGTTACAATAATACATAAAACTTAGAGGGAAAAAACATTATTTAAAGAAAAATGCTGAAATGATATTTTTAAATTTATTTATGTATCATATATGGCATTTTTTATTACTTCTTTCATAGTAAAAGACTTTTAAAAAAACTAAAAAAATTATTAAAAAACAAAACTGAAAAAAAAAATTGACCCGTGCGTGTATGTGTATATTTATAGCAATTTTATTACTTCTTTTATTACTTCTTTTGTGTATATTTATATTTTGACCCCTCAAGTATTAGAAATTTTTAAAATTGACCCCATGCGTGTCGGAATTACGTGTCGGAATTCTGGACTCGCGTGTCGGAGCGTGTCGAAAAGAGTTGACCACGTGTCGGATTTTTCGACACTCGTTGACCGCGTGTCGGCACGTGTCGGACACGTGTCGGAGTGTCGGACACAACACGAAGGCTTCCGGAGAGTGTCCGTGCTACATAGGTTGATACAAAGGAGGTTGGTCTCTAGTTGGGCCATTAGGATTACTGTGTTCTTTTTTAAGAGGAACTTTTTTTCCTGAGGAAGAGGTTTCTTTATCTTATTTATGGATTGAGCAAATTAAGCCAATCTAGGAAAATGCATACCCAAATTGATGTAATAGCATGGAATGAATGAGCACCAAATGACGGAGGACGAGAAAGAATTATAAAGATGAGTTATGAACCCATTTAACACCTGTATTGAATCAATTTATGAATCGGAGAGTTGACTTTACCCAATTATGACTCATATATCGAATACAACTAACCCATGTAACAACTCAGCCCATCACATATGGGTCAAAGGAGTATATTTATGATCCATTTTGATGGGTCTAGCTATAAGCTATGTAGCACGGACATTCTCCGGAAGCTTTCGTGTCGTGTCTGACACTCCGACACGTGTTCGACATGCTCCAGCACGTCCCAACACACGGTCAATAAGTGTCAAAAAATCCGACACCCGAGTCCAGAATTTTGATACGTGATTCCGACACATACGGGGTCAATTTTAAAAATTTCTAATAATTATGGGGTCAAAATATAAATACACAAAAGAAGTAATAAAAGAAGTAATAAAAATGCTATAAATATACGCGCACGGGGTCAATTTTTTTTTTTTCAGTTTTGCTTTTTTAGAATTGTTTTAGTTTTTTAAAAAGTCTTTTACTATGAAAGAAGTAATAAAAAAATGCTATATATGATAAATAAATAAATTTAAAAATATCATTTCAGCATTTTTCTTTAAACAACGTTTTTTTCCTCTAAGTTTTATGTATTATTGTAACAAATTAAAATAATGAATGATATTATTAAATATTTTTAGTGTAAATTAATTGTAGGCTATTTTTATTATTATTTATTTATGTATTTATATATAAAAATATATTTAATATATAACGTGTTGTCGAAATTCTCTATTTTTAATAAATGACGTGTCGGCGTGTCGTGTCGTGTTGTGTCTTGTCGCGTGTCACGTGTCCGTATCGGTGCTACATAAGCTGTAAGTAAGGGTGGGGGCCTTGTTCAGATCTAAGGGTTCATTTGTTTCGCGGAAAATTGGTCATTTCCGGAAAATATATTCTTAGAAGTCATTTTCTAGGAAAATGATAATATTTTTTTGTGTTCGGTTAAAACCTGAAAATAAATATTTTCTAAAATTTCATCACTTAGGTACGCATCACTTAACGACTTATAAATCCATCAAATATGAACTTGTCTTTAAATCCGAGCAAACTTGCTTCATATCTTTGTCTCCTCATTATTGTCAAACGCTCATCTACTCTACAAAATATTCGTATGGATTTTAAAAAGAAGCAAAATAAAAAAGAAGCAAAGCGTGTCAGCCCTAATGAGAATTTTCCAATTGAGTGGTATGTTCTCCCCCCGCGTCTTTTGTGTTCTAAAAAACAAAAGAAAAAAAGAAGTAAAGTATGTAGAACCATTTGCTTGAGTAATGTACAACTACAGGGTAGAGTAAATAAAGAAAAAAAGGATAAGCAAGAATGCAGAGTACGAGCTTGAGATCGACGAGCTCGAGGTTCGCTTAGCAACGGCCAACGACTAGCTAAGAAAGAAGAAGATGGGAAACAAAGAAAAGAAAAAAAATAGAAAAGAAAAAGGAAATTAATTAATAATTCAAATAAAAAAGAAAAGGAAAATTAAAAAATAATTTGAAGAAGAAGAAATAGGAGGAGGAAGGGAGGATTTGTAGAGGTGTGAGATAAGAGAAATTAAGTGAGGAAAATGTTTTTCACTTTTCAAAAGTAAAAACATTTTCCCCTGATTTAGAAGACTTTTTTCCTTTCATGGAAAACATTTTCCTCAAGGAATTCATTTTCTGTGAAACGAATGCTGAAAAATCCGGAAAATATTTTTTTGGAAATTATTTTTCACAAAAACAAACTGAGCCTAAGTGAGGGCATGTAGACCATTGACCCCTACCGGCCTTTCTCGGAAAATGAACAGGGAAATTTTTTTAAAAAAATTATAAAAAATTCTAATAAAACCTAAAAAAAAGATTGTACGATCATCCGCAACTAACATGCCACATAAAACAATTGGCATCCACGTCCATAATTTCTGGTAAAAAATAATCGAAAAAACTACATTAAAAAATCGTCAAAAGATATAGAGCTAAATTAATTAAATTGAAAATTTAGGATTGAATTGTTAGCCATATAATTAATTTAGGACTTTTGGACAAAATTCATGGCAAACTATGATGTATGGATCCATGGATTGAGTGAATGGATCTTTGAACACACTAAAGTTTTAACTAGTATCTCTATAAAGACTCGAATACTCATTTACATTTAGAGGCCGGACTCGAGTTATAATCAGATGAACTGTCATTGCAGCCAAAAAGCCTATTATCTACACTCGATCTCAAGCAAGAAGATAGGAGGTCGGGTGTTCGAACTTTAGATCTCAATGTGGAGGAAGACATATAAAGATGTCCCGAGCATTAGATTGTCCATCTTACGTAGACATGAAACAAAGTTTTGTTTTCCGAATAAAAGGAAGAATGATTATCATGTAAGAGTTTTTCTAATTGTGGACTATATTAATTGATATTGTAATTTACCGTTTAACGTTTACCGTTTTACGGGGTTTGGTCTAAGGTGAGATAGAAGGTTTCTTAATTAGTCTAATATGGGCTGGCTAGTGTGGGCCGAGTTGAGCCTGGCCCGTAATGAGAAGGACTGGCTGAAAACTCTATAAATAGTGCTCAAGTCTCTCCTCTAACCCTAATTCTCACATTATCCTCACCTAATGGGCGTTTACCTAACGCTACACGTGAGGGGGCCGCCTCATTAAGCCAGTGATACGGAGGGCAATAGAGGAGAATGATTTGCGCGTGGAACATTGTGTTTCCGCTTCTGCTTCAAGAACAATGGATCCTAATACAGGTGCGTTAATCTTTCTACTCAATCATGCATGTTCTTGTTCTAGTTATGGAGATCTTGGGGTTACGCAATTTGCGTCCAATATGTGATATCAGAGCCTCCATAACCCTAGAACACGAACCCAATTGATTTTGCCCTAATTTGTACGGATTAACCCTAATTAGTGCGGATCTTGCCCTAATTTGCGATTTTCGAGACTTTTCGTTCAATAAAAATTAAATTAAATTATATATTCGGATTGGGCTCGAGGAGACGAAGAAAACAGTGGGCGGCGCGTTGCCAGAGGAGGCCGCACGCGCCCCCACGCGCGGACACACGCTCCTGCGCGTTGAACACGCGCCGCGTGTGTGCTCCATGCGCCACACACTCAGGCGGCGCGTGCGGGCGCGTGAAGACTCCAATTTGCGCGTGGCCGGCAGCGAAGGACTCGTATGGATGTGAAAATACATGCAAAGCCATAAAATACGTGGCTTTTTAGTGTATTTTCTACGTATTTTTTTGTTGTATTTTTCTATGATTTTGAAAATACAGGTGCCGGGATACAGGTATGTTATCATATGAACTTTATGAGTGTTATTCATTGATAATATACGATAAATTTTATTTTTATTAATGAATAAAGCAATGTAATTAGCATGATATGTGATTTTAGTGATTTACTGCCCCTATCACTAAAGTTAAAATCACATATGTATGGTTTATGTGAGACGTAAATTTTATATTCCTGATATGAGAGAGTTTCAACAATTCAATTGAGTGTTGACCGCCAAAGTGGCACACTTAATTGGGTTTGAGAAATTTTGATATTGTATATTTGATTGTGTAGAGAAGTGACCGATCCTAATGGTTCATATGCCCAAAGGTGATGAATTCACGAAGATTGAAATATATTATCATAACCCTTATCATGTGGGGAGTGTACAATTGCATGTCATGTATTCTGCCAAAATGTGATTATGTGATTTTGCATGTAACTCTCTGGAGGTGTACTTGTACGTCAAGTTACGCATTGCTCACATGATGCTAATTATATACATTGCTTGTTTTTCAGTTACTTTTTTTGTAAATGGTAACTCCGTCACCATTGAGGTTCTTGCTGGTTCGAATTTTAAGAGATGGAGAGAGGATTTTCTGTTTGCTATGGAGATGGTAGACGTTCATATGGCTCTTACTGCTGATCGGCCGGCAGATTTGATTGCCGAGAGTACAGAGGCTCAAAAGGCAAATTTTGCTGCATGGGAAAAGAGTAATAGAATTTGCTTGCTGTCCATGAAGCGTTCCATTCATGAACACTTGAAAAGTGGTTTGCCTGCAGACTGCAATGCTAGGCAGATGATGGAAGCTTTAATGGCTAGAAACCGTGTGTTGCCTAATGCTGAGATAGGGACACATATGCAAACACTTTTTACTATGAAGTATGATGGTTCTAGTGGAGTTAGAGATTATGTTATGAGAATGGTTGATTTGCAGACAAAGCTTCAGGCTCTCAATGTTGAAATTCCTATTGCTTGCATTGTCCATCAAACTCTAAATACTCTTCCTCCTGATTTTGGGATTATCAAGACCAATTATAGTTCCCAAGATGAAACCTGGTTTGTTAATGACCTGATTGCAAGGTTGGTTGCAGAGGAAGAGAAATTAAAGAAAGATAAAGGACATATTGCTCTTTATGCTTCTAGTTCTGCTAGTGACAAGGGTAAGAAGGTGAAAACTTATACCCATAAAGGCAATTCAGAAGTTGCTGGTCCTTCCAACAACAAAGGAAATTCTGAAGGTGCAGGTCCTTCTAACACTTTGGGTCCTAAGAAAGCATTCACCAAGAAGGATGGTGTTCTTTGCTACTTTGTAGGGAGAGAGGACACGTGAAGAAACGTTGCAGCAAGTTTAAGGCTTGGTTGTCTAAAAGAAATAAGAGAGCGCCTAAAGGTAATGATTCTTTGGCATTTGTTTATGAATCCAATCTATCTGAAGTTCCGACCAATTCCTGGTGGCTAGATAATTGTGCAACTAATCATGTTGCATTTACCATTCAGGGGTTCATAAACCAAAGGACGCCAACTCAGGATGAATCAAAGCTCATTGTTGGAAACAGCGTTGGGGTTAATGTTGAGTTTGTGGGAGATGTTATTTTGATTTTAGATTCTGGTTTTCGGATGATGTTAAGAAACACTTTTTACATACCTTCTTTTAGGTGGAATTTAGTTTCTGTGTCTTGTTAGGACATGTGTTGATACTCTTTTGAAATAAAGAGTAATACTATTTCTATGTTTTATGATTCAAATAAGATTGGGTGTTGCAATTTATCCGATGGATTATATCGATTGAGTTTATCTCCCAACGACATGTACGTTGCTTATTCAGCTGAAAATGTTGTTTCCAAAAGACCTTTACCTAAGGAACAGTCTTATGCATTGTAGCATAAACGTCTTGTTCACATCTCTAAAGAAAGAGTAGAAAGGCTTATAAAGGCTGATATCTTGCCTACTCTTAAAGGTGATCAAGAGATTTGCGTAGACTGCTGTAGAGGTAAGATGACTAAGAAAAAGAAGAAATCTGATGTACAAAGTTTAGACTTGTTGGAGGTTATTCACACTGATATTAGTGGACCATACACAGCTACTTTGTGCAGAAATTTTTATTTCATCACATTTATTGACGACTTTTCTCGATATGGATACTTGTATTTGATTAAAGAAAAGTCTGAGTCTCTTGACAAATTCAAGATTTTTCGGACTGAAGTGGAGAAACAGTTGGGAAAAGTTATTAAGATTGTCAGATTTGATCGTGGTGGTGAGTATTTTGGTAGACACGGTGATGCTGGCCAACTTAAAGGGCGGTTTGCTAAATACTTAGAAGATTCTGGGATAATAGGTCAGTTTACTATGCTCGGAAGTCTTGAACAAAATGGTATAGCTGAAAGGCGCAATCGAACTCTTATGGACATGATGAGAAGTATGATTAGTAGGACCAATTTACCTAATTTTCTATGGGATGAAGCTTTGAAAACAGCTCTTTATATTTTAAATCGCGTTCCTACTAAAGCGATTCCATTGACTCCTTTTGAGTTGTAAACCGAGCTTGAATCATCTTAAAGTTTGGGGATGTCCAGCAGAAGTGAAGTTATATAATCCAACATTGAGTAAGCTGGATTCCAAAATTACTCAGTGTTACTTCGTGTCTTACCCAGATCACTCAAAGGGGTATCGGTTTTATAACCCTAATGGAGGTACAAGAATTGTGGAATCTCAGACTGCAAAATTTCTGGAATTTGATGTAGCTGAAAAGGGTAGTTGCTCACACGCTATCGAAGATGATAGTATGGTGGGGATTACTGGATCCCTGTCTCATCCTGTGCAGACAATTATGGAGCCTCTTGCGCCACAAACTGAGCCTGTTGTGGTGCATGATCCTGTTGTTAAGACAGTTCCTGATAAAATTCCTCAAGCCCCTCAAATTCAGAATGAGGTTGAAGTAGCTCCACTCAGAAGATCAACTAGGGAAAGACGTTCAGCTATACCACCAGACTATCTAGTCTACCTAAGAGAGCATGATTATGATATAGGCTGTGTTGTTGATCCCATGACTTATACTGATGCCATCTCATGTCCTCAATCAGATTTGTGGTTAGATGCGATGAAAGATGAGATGCAATCTATGAAACATAATGGTGTTTGGGAGCTTGTTGAATTGCCCTCAAGGTTGTAAACCTATTGGTTGCAAATGGGTATTCAAGACTAAAAGGGATTTCAAAGGAAAGATTGAAAAGTTTAAAGCCGATGGTAGCTAAGGGTTTCACTCAAAGAGAAGGAATAGATTATGAAACAACATTTTCTCCAGTTTCTTCTAAAGATTCCTTTAGAGTGATCTTGGCATTGGTAGCTTATTACGATATGGATTTACACCAGATGGATGTTAAGACTGCTTTTCTAAATGGAGACCTTGATGAGGAGGTTTATATGGTGCGGCTTTGAAGGTTTTGTAGCAAATGACTCGGAGTCGGCTTGTTTATAGATTGAAAAAGTCTATTTATGGCCTTAAGCAAGCTTCTAGACAATGGTATTTCAAGTTTCATAGTGTTGTTACTTCATTCGGATTTATTGAGAACAAAGTAGATCAGTGCATATACACCAAGGTCAGTGGGAGGAAATATATTTTTCTCATACTTTTGTAGATGATATCTTGCTTGCTAGTAGTGACATTGGTTTACTACATGAGACAAAGCGGATGTTATTGAAAATTTTTGACATGAAAGACCTTGGTGAGGCGTCTTTTGTTCTTGGCATTGAGATCCATAGGGATCGCTCATGCCGTTAATTGAGTTTATCTTAGAGGGCGTATATTGATCGTGTTTTAGAAAGATTCAATATGTAGGATTGCAAACCAGGAATTGCTCCTGTTGTTAAGGGTGATAAATTGAGTCTTTCACAATGCCCTAATTCAAATTTTGAGAAAACTCAAATGAAGGATGTACCTTATGCTAGTGTGCTTGGAAGCATCATGTATGCTCAAGTTTGCACTAGGCCAAATATTGCTTTTGCAACAGGGCTTCTAGGCAGATATCGGTCAAATCCAGGACACGATCACTGGGTTCTTTGCCAAGAAGGTTTTAAGATACTTAAAGAGAACAAAAGATTATATGCCGATGTATAGACATGTTCCGGACTTGCAACTAGCGAGGCTATTCAAATGCGGTGTCTTTGGTTGTCAAGATGATAAGAAATCAACAACATGATACATATTTATGTTGGCAGGAGGTGTAGTATCATGGAAGAGCGAGAAACAGAAATCCATATCTTCTTCAACCATGCAAGCAGAGTTTGTAGCACGTTTTTCAGCTGCTACTCAAGCTATTTGGCTCCGGAACCTCATTAGGGAGTTATCAGTTTATGATTTTGTGGATAGGCCCATACAACTGCATTGTGACAATAACTCTGTAGTGTTGTTTATTAATAACAACAGAAGTCTCAAAGGGTCTAAATACATGGAGGTCAAGTTTTTGACCATAAAGGAATCAGTGCAGAATGGTGACGTTGCAGTAGATTATATTCCTACGAGATGATATGATTGCGAGATCCACTAACTAAAGGCCTACGCCCGTGTGTTTTGATCGACATGTCATTAGTATGGGCCTAGGAGCATCTTGGGATGTTGTTATTTAGTGGGAGCGATGTTTCATTTTTCCTTGGATAAAGTTTACATCTGTTTTGTTACAATTTAGTAACACTTTGATATATATATATATATATATATATATATATATATATATATATATATGTCAACTTTTGCATTCAATAAAATATTTTTTGAATGGATTGTTATTATGTTGAATATATATATTGTTAAAAGTCACAAGGTATTACTTAAACCTTGAGTGGAGGCTAGGGGCATCCGGGCATCCGGTTATTAGCCTTGTGCATATGTCTTGTGATATATAAAGAAAGGTTAACCATAAGGACAAGACATATGTGGGTTCATTAAAACCATAAAGCATTCTCTAGTGGCACAAGTTTTTGTGACACCTAAGGTAAGAGAATGGTGACTGACAAATGAGATCTCTCTTTGAGAGATGTTATCCATTTGACACACTACCATATTGAATCAATATTAATAAAGTTGAGAGCACTCGTGACCATGGAAGGCTCTGTGTGTATACATGCGGTTACCGCCATGATTCGGTGTTTAAGACTTTATGGAATATGATTGACTATTAAGAATTATCTCTGGACCAATGTGCGCACATACAGTACGATTCCAATTAATATGGTCCAAGTGGGAGAATGTAAGAGTTTTTCTAATTGTGGATTATATTAATTGATATTGTAATTTACCGTTTAACGTTTACCGTTTTACGGGATTTGGTCTAAGGTGAGATAGAAGGTTTCTTAATTAGTCTAATATGGGCCGCTAGTGTGGGCCGAGTTGAGCCTGGCCCGTAATGAGAGGGACTGGCTGGAAACTCTATAAATAGTGCTCAAGTCTCTCCTCTAACCCTAATTCTCACATTATCCTCACTTAAGGGGCTTTACTTAATGCTACACGTGAGGGGGCCGCCTCATTGAGCCAGTGATACAGAGGGCAATAGAGGAGAAGGATTTGCGCGTGGAACATTGTGTTTCCGCTTCCGCTTCAAGAACAATGGATCCTAATGCAGGTGCGTTAATCTTTCTACTTAATCATGCATGTTCTTGTTCTAGTTATGGAGATATTGGGGTTACGCAATTTGCGTCCAACATATCACCATCGTTATCATAAAGACTGAATGTATCGATGCCGAAATTAAACAATTCGACATGAAATTATTTCCTCGTGAGATAAAGGTCACACCAAGACAGAACACGCTTCACATCTATCCAAGGAATTGCTAGTCCGTTCGTGGTGTGGAGGAGAGTACATTCTTTTCTTCTCCCCAAGGAATGACATTCAATTGACTTTGCTAATGAGGCCTACTTTCACTCCCACATCTCTTGGGGTACATGCTTACTATCATGACCGTATTTCCTCCTCGTTATATATTAAAATGTTTAAAAACCAGTACAACAAGAAAAATATTGTTCAAGGCGTCACTTACTTATTACAGGAAACATAGAAAGAAGAACGTAGCACCCATAAACTCCTTTGAGTCTGTGCCCCCCATTAATCAAATCCAACCTCATTCCGTTCCATCTTTTGGAACTTCGTCGGATCATAAATAGAATTTAACAAAAGTGTATGCTAGCAGAGTGGCAAGGCTTGCATCCTCAAACACACACTTCGTCGGATCATCAGTAAAATTTAACAAGAAGTGTATGTTGGATGCACAATTGCGCAATCCCAAGATCTCCATAACCAGAACAAGAACATGTATAATTGAGTAGAAAGATTAACGTACCTATTTTTGGAATCCATTGTTCTTGAAACGGAAGCGGAAACTGATGTTCCATGCGCAAGTCCTTCTCCTCTATTGCCCTCTGTATCACTGGCTCAATGAGGCGGCCCCCCTCACCTTTAGCGTTAGGTTAATGCTCCTTATGTGAGGATACATGTAAGAATTATAATTAGAGGAGAGACTTGAGCACTATTTATATAATTTCCAATCAGGCCCCCATCATGGGCCAAGCTCAACTCGGCCCACACTAGCCAGCCCCATATTATACTAATTAAGAAACATTTTATCTCACTTTAGACCAAACCCCGTTTTACGGTAACCGTAAAACGGTAAATTACAATATCAATTAATGTAACTCATATCAGAAAAACTCTTACATTCTCCCACTTATGCTATATTAATTGAAATTGTACCGTATCTGCGCACATTGGTCTAAAGATAATTCTTAATAGTCAATCCTATCCCATAAAGTCTCAAACACCGAATCATAGCGGTAACTTCATGTATATACACAGAGCCTTCTATGGTCACGAGTGCTCTCAATTTTATTGATATAGATTCAATATGGTAGTGTGGCAAATTGATAATATCTCTCATAAAGATATCTTATTTGTCAGTCACCATTCTCTTACCTTAAGTGTCACAAAAACTTATACCATTAGAGAATGTCTTTATGGTTCCAATGAACCCACATATGCCTTGTCCTTACAGTTAACATTTCTTTATGTATAATAAGGCACATGCACAAGACTAATAATCAGATACCCCTAGCCTTCACTCAAGGTTTATACAGTATCTTAAGATTTTATCAATATGTATTCAACATAATAACAACACATTAAAAATATTTTATTGAATGCAAAAGTTAATACATATCAAACCGTTACAAAGTGTAACGAACACAGATGAAACATTTATCAAAGTAAAGCCAAAATAGCTCCCACTAAACACCATCATCTTATGATGCTTTTAGGCCCATGCTAATGACATGTCGCTCAAACACACATGGGCGTAGGCCTTTAATTAGTGGATCTGCAACCATATCATCTATGAAAATATGTTATATTATTACGTTACTTTTTTGTACCGTTGCCTTTTAGTCAAAAATTTTGACTGCCATATATTTAGACCCCTTGAGACTTCTGTAATGAATAAATAATACTATAAATTTGTTATCTCAATACAACCGTATGGGTCTACCTATAAAGTTAAAACGGTCAACTCCTTCATAAGGTTCCGGAGCCTTATAGCCCAAGTAATAACCTAAAATAATGTTACTAACATTGCTTACATAGTCGAAGATGGCATATAACTTTATTTATTGTACTTTCTATTAACATAAATATGTATTATGTTATTGATCTAATGTCATCATAACAGCCAGCACGGTTTACATCTAAATACTCTACTAACTGCACGAATTGAACATGTCTGTAAATTAGCATATAATCCCTTGTCCTCTTTAAATACCTTGAAACCTTCTTGGCAGCAACCTAGTGATCACGTCTTAGATTTGACTGATATTTGCCTTGAAGTCTTGTCACAAAGACGATATTTAGTTTAGTGCAAATTCGAGCATACATTATACTTTTAAGTGCACTGACACAAGGTACACCATTTTTTCAATATTTAAATAAGGACAATGTGATAGATTCAGTCCATCACCCTTAACAACAGGAGCAATTCCCAGCTTGCAATGATGTATATTGAATATTTCCAAAATACGATAAGCAAATGTCCTCTGAGATAAATCTAATAAAATATGATGAGAACAATCCTTACGGATTGCAGTGTAAAGAATAAGAGAGCGAAATATCATGTACATAGAGTATGAAAAAAAAAATTTCCTCCAACTGACCTCGCAGTATATATATAATTTCAAATTGAACAAAACAACAACATTATGAAACTTTAATAATATAGTTTGGAAACTTGCTTAAGACCATGAATACGACTTTTCAATCTACACACAATTTTACTTAAATTATCTGTTGTAAAGTCCTCTAGTTGCACTATATAGATTTTATATCTATTTAGCGTAAGTCTATAACAATAAGAGCTATTAATACCACGTTCACTCTGACATAATCTTTAAAAATATTAGAAAGAAATAATTATTTCTTCACTATAAACTATCTACCCCTCTTTCAGAGTGAAAACTTTAACTATTTGTTTAGTTATAAACTCCACAATCTTTCTTTGAAATCCTTTTAGTTTTGTACGCCTATTTGGAACTAATGAACTTGTGATCTTTAGGTAAGTCAGTAAGTTTCCAAACAATGTTTCATAAATTGCATATTGCCTTCTATGGCATCTAATCACATACTTCATTGAGGATAAGGTACAACATTTATATATATGTCGATAAATCAATTATGTAGAGGATATTGCAGTCATGCTCTCACATATAGACTATATAGTCTGATGGTATAACTAACCATTTTTCCCTAGCAAATCTTATGAATAAAGCTACAACCACTTCGTTTTGCACTGAGAGGTTTGGGAAATTTCATCATAAACCATATCAAGAATAGTACCTTAAACCTCAACAAGTTTAGTCTATGGTATAGGAGATTCCATAATTGTTTGTACTGCAATTATCTGTATAGGCAAAGGCAAAAACACAGTGATTTTCCATCGTACTATCATCCTTAATAGTCTGAGAGCAGTTATCCTCTACAATTACATCGAACTGTAGAAACTTTACAGTATGTGATTTCATAATTATTGTATATTCTTTAGGATCATAAAATCAATACCCCTTTGAACAATCTATGTAAGATACAAAATAATTCCGAGTGAATCTAAATTCTAACATACTTAATATTGGATTAGATAACCTCACTTCTGCATGACACTTCTAAATTTAATATGATTTAAGTTAAAATTATGTTCAATCCATAATTCAAAAGAAGTTTAGGGAACAACTTTTGTAGGAAATACTTTTTGTATGTGAAAATGTTACTTTCAAAATATCAATCCACAGTAGACCAATAAATTAGTCTTACTCATCACCGTGTTAATTATGTGCAATTATGCCTTTAGGCAAAATCATTTTGTTAAGATTTTCAAGCATAGTAAATTATTTTACTACCCTATAATTTATCTAGTATTCGACAAATGACCATTTAAGCTATTCCACATTGTCATACTTGTCAAAATACGCACGATCATTATTAAGCCTGACCACCTTTAAGACTAAGTTTAACCAATTTATTCTTTACTTTGGTCATTTAACTTAATTATTCCTTAAACAAAAATTTGTGGAAACAACATTTTCAACCTTATATGAGACATATATCATTAGGACTTAAGCACAATCTTTGTAGATGTGTCATAATTTCGGTATTAGACAAGACATAATTTCAAGCCACTAAGGCTTTTATCATATGCCTAATAGTGCAGCCTGCAGGCAAACCACTTTTCAAGTGTTCCTAAATGGAACGCTTCATGGATAGTAAGCAAATTTTATTGCTCTTTTTTCAAGTAGCAAATCATATGTCAATTACTTAAAATTTGAAGTAGTAAAAATCTCAATAATAATGGAGTTATTAATTACAGAAAATGTGACTGAAAAAACAAGCAATGTATATAATTAACATCATGTGAGCACTGTGTAACTTAACGTACAAGTACACATCCAGAGAGTTACAAGCATAATTATATAATCACTTTTGGGCAGAATCCATGACATGCAGTTGTATACTCCCCACATGATAGCGTTTATGAGAATATATTCTAATCTTCGTGAATTCATTACCTTTGGGCATATGAACCACTAGAATTAGTCACTTCTCCACCACACCATCATGTATCCATCCATAAACTAATACACAATAACCTTTTATGGGAGTATGACCACGCATTAGACCAGGAGACATCCCAATCATTATACAAGACCGATATTTCTCAAACTCAATCAAGCGTGCCACTTTAACGGTCACTACTCAATTGAATCCTTGAAACTCTCTCATACCAAGGATATAAACTTTATTTCTCACATATACCATATACATGTGATTTTAACTTTAGTGATAGGGGCAGTGAATCACTAAAATAACATATCATGCTAATTACATTACTTTATTCATTTATAAAAATCTATCATATGTATATATATAAAGAATCTGAAAGACATACTTCAATGAGATCACCGATTATAACAACACAAGAAACTTTTCATAACAGAGAAGAAAACATCTCTTTATGTACCTCGATTACAGATTACCAGAACAACATAAAAGAATGCTGATCTAGAGAATTTCTCACAAGTTAACATCAATAGCAACACATGGTACCACAGATCGACACACTTGACAGCTAATCCACTATAGCTCATGAGTTTCATAAGGCAAAACATGACTCCAAGGCCAATAGCTGATATTAGCCAATTTTAAGTAACAAATTATCATTGCATCAACTAGTGACCTATAAATTGAGTCAAAATACAGAACCAAATATCTAAACTATAACAGTAGATACTATTGCTCTGTGTAAATGTTGTCATACTTCTTAACCATGAACAAAAATGTTCAACTTGATAAACATTAACCAGTGACCATATGAGTTTAAGTACAATATTCAATTTAACTGACATGCATTACCCACATTAGCAGATGTGTTAATTAGTATAATCAGTTTGGTTACGAGTTTTATAGACGTCCATCATTAAAGGTTACCAGCGTGTAAAGGAGTATGCTTGAACAACAAAAGTTTCATATTCTTATCACTTCAATATATAGTTCAATTACTATCTCATAATGATTGTATTTCATTAAGTCAGCTACAGTTCGTAATAAAGTTTATTTTTTTAATTAATGATCACATCTTTATAATATTTATGTGATAACATACCTGTAACCCAACACTTGTATTTCCAAAATCATAGAAAATACAAGAAAAATACACTAAAAATACAAGTATTTAGGGTTTTGTATGTATTTTCACATCTATAAAACCAACAAAATATAAAATAAATACACCACAAGATAGAGAACGGCCATAAAAGTACAACGTCACTAGCCACAAGCCCATCGGAGCTTCCACATGCCTGCACGCGCCGCCTAAGTGTGCGGCGTGTGGAGCTCACGCATGAACGAAATTGACCGGTTAAAACTGGTCCGGCCAGGATCAGTCCAACCGGTTCCCGGCTCGACCGTCCGGTCCGACCAACTGTTGATGGGGTCGGGTTAGTTAACAATCACGGGTTGATCAATGATGTCAGCCTTACGTGTGCGTCGCACACGCGAGTCGCGCCTCGCGCGTGAGGGTGCGTGACTGTGCATGGGGTGCGTCTCCGACGCCTTGGCGGCGTGTGGAGGTGCGTGCGATCTCCTCCGATGACGCGCTATCCACAGTCTTGCTCGTCTCGATGAGCCTAGTTCGAATTTGTGATTTAATTTTATTTTCATTGAACAAAAAATCACAAATTAGGGCAAAAATTCTATGCATTCGAGTTCTAGGGTTATGATTGCTCTGATACCACATGTTGGATGCACAGTTGTGCAATCCCAAGATCTCTATAACCTGAACAAGAACATGCATAATTGAGTAGAAAGATTAATGCACCTGTTTTTGGGATCCATTGTTCTTGAAGCGGAAGCGGAAACTGATGTTCCACATGCAAGTCATTTTCCTCTGTTGCCCTCCGTATCACTGGCTTAATGAGACGGCCTCCCTCACCTTTAGCATTAGGTTAACGCTCCTTATGTGAGAATACATATAAGAATTAGGGTTAGATGAGAGACTTGAACACTATTTATATAATTTCCAATCATGCCCTCTCATTACGGGCCAGGCTCAACTCGGCTCACACTAGCCAGCCCCATATTAGAATTATTAAGAAACGTTTTATTTCACCTTAGACCAAACCTCGTTTTACAGTAACCATAAAATGGTAAATTACAATATCAATTAATGTGGCCTACATCAGAAAAACTCTTACAGTGTATGCTAGCAGAGTGGCGAGGCTTGCATCCTCACACACACACACACACACACATCCCTTTAGAGCTGAAAATATTTAGATATAGAGGGGGGCATTTTTCCAAGTAACTATACCCAACGACACTAAGTCTGTCACGCCCCGATCCTCAGGCACGCACACATCCGTCTCACTTGGTCGATTTTATAATGCGATATCCCAGGACAATGTATCGCCGACCCTTTCATTTTTTTAGCACATGCGGAAGCGATTAAAATCCCCGACAATAAAACGATGGGATAGAAAAGCGGGTCATATTTTTCATATTGAAATTTATAACCAAACTTTTGTACATGACATCCACTAAAGAACTTCATAACTATTCACATCAATTGGAGTTCACAAAAGAAGATGAAATCTCAATCCCTTCAGTCATACTCAAAATCTCTCTCGGTATTATCTTCTTCTTCCAAAAGTCCTTCTACTCGGGTTTCACCTCCGAGTTCTCCTTCTCGATTCCTCCTCAACTCCTCAACGGGGTCCCGAAATGTTTTTCCCCAAACCGGGATGAGACTACGTCTCGCGAGTTCTACCCCACTAAGCCCAATTAGTAAACTATTATACTATAGACTCGCCTATACACGCATAGGGCGGAAGACGTACCTTGGCCTCATATCCCACCCGCGAGTTAGTACAATTCATAATAGGCACCCAAGCAATCGATCACTTATCGAAGCATCGATCAAATCGACCTAGTCGATTATATGCCAGGAAGACCATTCATGATCATCTCCATTCAATCATTCAATTCACAACATCCAACCAAGGCAATGAATCACATCAAGTCACACTCGAGATCGAATAATCGATCAATCGACCTAGTCGATTACAAGTCAATCAGACCATCTCATGGTCATTTCCAATCAATCTGCCCATTCACAACATCAGATCAAGCAATGATCAATCGACCTAGTCGATTACATATCAACAAGACCACTTCCTAGGTCATTTCAACTATTCCAATTCAAATCCCAATTATGAATCACGGTCCTTAGGACACAACTTAATTATAGGTGGTAATCATGGCCCCACCAAGCAACTTTCTTAGATTTAGTGGCATCACGGCCCCACTCGGCAATATCATATGTAGTGGCATCACGGCCCCACTCAGCAATGCTATATGTAGTGGCATCACGGCCCCACTCGGCATGTAGTGGCATCACGGCCCCACTCGGCAATGCTATATGTAGTGGTATCACGGCCCCACTCGGCATGTAGTGGCATCACGGCCCCACTCGGCATGTAGTGGCATCACGGCCCCACTCGGCAATGCTATATGTAGTGGTATCACGGCCCCACTCGGCATGTAGTGGCATCACGGCCCCACTCGGAATATCATATGTAGTGGTATCACGGCCCCACTCGGCAACTTTTTCAATATATTGGCATTATCAACCGATGCCCTGGTTATTCTTCAAGTAATAACCAAAGATTATTCAATTTAGGAATAAATCCTAAAATCACTAATAAATCAATTTCTCACAATTTAAGCCTCGAATAAATAAACGAACCACACCATGACAATCAGCATGAAATTCCGGTCATCGGCCATCTCAAACTTAATTTCCGAAAAATAAATAATTAATTAATTAATTTCTAGAATTAAATAATTAATATTAAAAACTCAATTTAGCTCAAAATAAAGCCCGATTAAATAAACGGACTTCACCACGGTCATCAGCATAATTTTCTGGTCACGGCCATCCCGGTTGAATTTTCAGAAATAAATAATTATTTAATTAATTTTCGAAATTAATTAATATTAAAAATTCAATTTAGCTTAAAATAAAGTCCGATCAAATAAACGAACTTCGCCACGATCATCAGCATAATATTCCGGCTCCAGACCATCTCCCTCAAATTTTCGGAAAATAAATAATTATTTAATTTAATTCCGATAATTAATATTTAAATGCCAAAAATCTCACTTAGGCCCGAATCACCAAATTGAAGTTCAATTAGGGGTCCGAAAATTCCCGAGATGCCTTCAATAAATAGTAGACCACGTCTACTTGCTAATTACGCAATCAATTTATCTAAATTGCATCACAATTGACTAATAATTGCTAATTAATTCTAATCTAACAACCTACACATAATTAATTAAAACTAAACCAACCTAAAGCATAATTAGCCAACTAATTCAGGATTAGTGAGATTACTCACCAAATCGCGCGCAAATCGGATCAATCCGACGGCGGCAACGCGAGAAACGATTGTTCCCAAAGTGGGCCTCGGGTTCGGGGCCAGGAAACGACCCAAAACGAGCCCGAACCAGCTGGAAACCCATTTCCTGCACTCTCTGTGCGCGGCTGGTTAAGGGCGAATGAGGGCGGATCCGGAGCTGGGTTGGGTCGGAAATGGACGGAGGGGCCGAACCGAACCAAGGTGAGGCTTCACGGTGGCCGGAGGAGGGGTGGACGGCTCCGGCGGAGCTCCACCAAATCTGAAACTTCGCTGAAACAGAGGGCTGAGCGAGGGAGAGGCCGAGGCAAGCAGAGCACGGGACGGCGAACGGCGAGGCGACGCGGGCCGGGAACGGCGAGGTGGCGTGCGGCGCGACTGCAGCTCCTTCAAGCAACGCCGATCGTTGCTTCTGCTCCTGCTGATCGGTTCTGTTCGAACCAGAGGAAGGAGAGAGGGCTGAGATGCGCGGACGACCGTGGAGCAGCGGCGGCGGCTCCGGCTTCGGTGGGCAACGACGGCGGCGAGAAGCGGCGACGGGCGGAGCTTCTTCGGCTTCTTCGGCTTCCATGGTGCCGAGCAACCGAAGAGAAGAGGAAGAAAGGGGGGGATCCGTCGACGGAGGAGGAGAGAAGGGAGGAAGAAAACTCAATTTTTCCTTTCTTTTCTCTCACTCTCTCTCTCTCTCTTAGGTCAGCCGAACCAGCTGTCTTCCACTCTCTTTTCCTTGCCAAAAATGCCCCTTCTGGAAGCTTTAGATAGGCCAAAATGTGGGGGTAGAGGTGGCATACGAATTTTGCTAGGTTTTCTTTCCAATTGAGCCTTAATTCCTCTTGAATTAAATCAAATTGGCCCCCATTAATTTATCCAACACCTCATCATTCCAATTGGTATTTTTCCCTTACCAATGTAGCCCCACTTGCATCCCCATTTCATAATCCATGGCTTCAATTGAACGAAAATGGCCTTATTTATCCAGTAGAAATTAAAACCCAAAATTTTGGATGTCACAAAGTCACACTGAGAACCTGAGTGCCAACAGAGTAAAATGCCACACAACTCTTCTCAGTAGAGACTACTAACCTGTGATCCATCCTCCAAATTCAGCTGCATTGTTTGACCTTGATCGTTGTGACACGCTCTTCAAATTGGAAATATTTTTTAAAAAAGATTAATAATACAAACTCCAAACCATGTCTGTTTTAACACAAATATCTTGAGATGTTTCTGTGTCACTTAAAATTTTAAAAGTTATCTACTGTGATATAAATATCTTAATTTTAATTTCAAATTTATACAAGTGTGACAAACGTGATAAGGTGTGTAAAAATTTTAAATTTCCCTAACATAAAAAAAAAAAAATTGGGATATTTGTGTGAAGTTTGAGATTTTTTTTATAGTATTTTCTCCTTTCAAAATGGTTTGATAGCTTCTCTTTCCATTCAAGACCTTTTCTTTGTTTTTCTTCTATTCTATATAATAGTCAGAATGGGCTTCGAAAGAAGGAAAGCTTGAATGCCAACGGGCGTCTATTATTGACCTCACACTATGCGGTGAAGTGAGAGCTTTTCTATTAAATAGTCTAACCTTTCGAGGTTCATGGGAGACTCCTAATGCCCCTTGTCAATGATATTCCTCAAGCATGTGAAGGTAAAATTAGATGGTTAGATCTCTATAGGATCCTAACCAAAACAATGTGAGAGAATAGTAAAGATTTGTAGTGATGTCTTTAAAAAATACCCAAGTGCGTGAGAAATATGTAAAATACGACCATAGGATCTATAAGTATGCTTGATTCTAAATGAGTGAACAAACAAGTTTATACGAATGAGCCAAAGTGTCTCAAATCATTCGAATATAGAGTTGCGATTAACCTTACATATAAAATAAAAGTGTTTCATTCTACATACGTCTTTGTCGTGTCATGAATGAATTATTTAAGTGCCCCTTCCTCGAATCTTCGTAGGATAGAGCTGAAATCGGAAGACGGTCCTAGCGTGAGGTCGTGACCATCACTTATGCCGTCGGCACAACCACCCAAAGATGTATCTCAGGCTGACAATGAAAGAGATCGCCAGAAAGTTGTGGAAGCTGTACTTGCGTACTTCCGTCTGATATTTCTCTTAATTCTTCTTTCTCTTCTTTCTTGTTGTCTCCATCGGCTTTAGAATTCGATCCGAGTGTTTAGGCAATTTGTGGATCTTCTACATCAAGATGCTGATCTTTGACTTCGAAGCGCGTCCCGTGCCGATGCTAACACATACCCGCTTTTACCTATGCAGAGCAGATAGAGACATGTTAAAGGAAGGAGGATCTTTTAACTTAAGTGATTTAACAACTTCGTTGATAAGAGCCAGGTGGCGTCTAAGTCGTGCATCATATGTGAATATATAATTGCTCGAGTGTCGGCAATATTTAAGCATTTACGACTATGAACAATGTCGGGGATAATAACCAAGAATGTTTTAAATTATTATACGGATGTTAATTCAATTCTAAGATTTTCAATTTAGCTAATTAAATCCTAAAACTGAGAATCGTTCACACCAATAGCGTCTCTTGCCTCCAATCGGCAAGAGTTGCTAGCCACCGGTTGCGACCCAGGGTCCCCCACCGACCATCCCCCACCCTCACCGGCGGTAGTGAGGACTTGCACCCTTTATCCTTTTTTTTTTTTTAATTTACCATATTTTAAATTTTAATTTAAATGAAAGTTGTATTAAAAATCACATTTAGACCAAACGATTTCATTTTAGCCATGTCTTCAAAATAAAATAAAATAAAATAAGTCATGTCAATATTTTCTGTTAGCCAAATTGGATGGAGTTGACGGGAAGGCCCAATTGAACCAATTTAATAAATTTTAGAGCTTAATTATATTTTTTTGCAAATTTTAGGACTCAAATGAGTTGATACAGGATTTTTAACAAACGCGTTAATAATAGGTAAAATGTTGAGATTAGGGTTTTCGATCGCAACAAAATCATTTTCTCGACCAAAAAATGTTGTTTTTTGTTTTTTTCCTTGAGGAGGACTTGTCGGAGCAATACAAGAAGGAAAGACTCAAACTAATGGTCCAGCTAGTGTGGGTGAGTTTGATTATAATCGTAGGTGCACTAGTCTATACAGCCTTACCATTCCTTATCTTAGGAAGAAGACTCTGTGTAAGCTCATGCTGTAGAAGTAGGAAGTGATGGTGTTGTTGATACAAGGGAGGTTGGTCTCTAGTTGGGCCATTAGGATCATGTGTTCTTTTTTAAGAGGAAGTTTTTTCCTGAGGAAGAGGATTCTTTATCTTATTTATGGATTGAGCAAATTAAGCCAATCTAGGAAAATGCATACCCAAATTGATGTAAGAGCATGGAATGAATGAGCACAAGATGAGGGAGGACGAGAAAGAATTATAAATATGAGTTATGAACCCATTTAACACCCGTATTAAATCTATTTATGAATCAGAGAGTTGATTTTACCCATTTATGACTCATATATTGAATACAACTAACCCATGTAACAACTTAGCCCATCACATATGGGTCAAAGGAGTAAATTTATGATCCATTTTGATGGGTCTAGTTGTGAGTAAGGGCAGGGGGCCTTGTTTAGATCTAAGAGTTCGTTTGTTTTGCGGAAAATGGGTCATTTCCGGAAAATATTTTTTTAGAAGTCATTCTTCAGGAAAATGACAATATTTTCTGGTATTTGGTTAAAAACTGAAAATGTTTCAGAAAATATTTTAAGGAAAATATTTTCTGAAACTTCATCACTTAGGCACGTATCACTTACCGACCTATAAATCCATCAAATATGAACTTGCCTTTAAATCCGAACAAACTTGTTTCGTATCTTTGTTCCCTCATTGTCGCCAAACACTCATCTATTCTAAAAAATATTCGTATGGATTTTAAAAAGAAGCAAAATAGAAAAGAAGCAAAGCATGTCAGCCCTAATGAGAATTTTCCAATTGAGTGGTATGTTCTCCCCCCACGTCTTTTGTGTTCTAATAAACAAAAGAAAAAAGAAGTAAAACATGTAGATCCATTTACTTGAGCAATGTATAACTATAGGGTAGAGTAAATAAAGAAAAATGATAAGCAAGAATGCAGAGTGCGAGCTTGAGATCGACGAGCTCGAGGTTCGCCTAGCAACGGCCGATGACTAGCCAAGAAAGAAGAAGATAGGAAACAAAGAAAAGAAAAAGAAAAGAAATAGAAAAGAAAAAGGAAATTAAAAATAATTTGAATTAAAAAAGAAAAGGAAAATTAAAAATAATTCGAATAAACAAAGAAAAGAAGAAGAAGAAATGGGAGGAGGAAGTGAGGATTTGTAGAAGTATGAGATAAGAGAGATTAAATGAGGAAAATGTTTCCCACTTTTCAAAAATAAAAACATTTTCCTCAAGGAATTCATTTTCCGTGAAACGAATGCCAAAAAATCCGGAAAACGTTTCTTCGAAAATTATTTTCCGCGAAACGAACGAAACCTAAGTGAGAGCATGTAGACCATTGACCCCTATCGGCCTTTCTCGGAAAATGAACAACGAAAAAAAAAAAATTGAAAAATTCTAAAAATTCTAAAAAAAACCTAAATTTTTTTTTTGTACAATTGTCCACGTTAATGCCAACTAACATGCCACATAAAACGATTGGCATCCACGTCCATAATTTCTGACCAAAATTAATCGTAAAAACTACATTAAAAAATTGTCAAAAGATTTAGAACTAAATTAATTAAATTGAAAATTTAGGATTGAATTGTTTGCCATATAATTAATTTAGGACTTTTGGACAAAATTCATGGCAAACTATGATGTATGGATCCATGGATTGAGTCAGTGGATCTTCGAACACACTAAAGTTTTAACTAGTATCTCTATAAAGACTCGGATACTCATTTACATTTAGAGGCCGGACTCGAGTTATAATCAGATGAACTGTCATTGAAGCCAAAAAGGCCATTATCTAACTCGATCTCAAGCAAGAAGAAAGGAGGTCGGGTGTTCGAACTTTAGATCTCAATGTGGAGGAAGACATGCAAAGGTGTCCCGAGCATTAGACTGTCCATCTTACGTAGACATGAAACAAAGTTTTGTTTTCCGAATAAAAGGAAGAATGATTATCACCATCGTTATCATAAAGACTAAATGTATCGATGCCGAAATTAGACAATTCGACAGGAAATTATTTCCTCGTGAGATAAAGGTCACACCAAGACAGAACGCGCTTCACATCTATCCAAGGAATTGCTAGTCCGTTCATGGTGTGGAGGAGAGTATATTCTTTTTCTTCTCCCCCAAGGAATGACATTCAATTGACTTTGCTAATGAGGCCTACTTTCACTCCCACATCTCTTGGGGGTACATGCTTACTATCATGACCGTATTTCCTCCTCGTTATATATTAAAATGTTTAAAAACCAGTGCAACAAGAAAAATATTGTTCAAGGCGTCACTTACTTGTTACAGGAAACATAGAAAGAAGAACGCAGCACCCATAAACTCCTTCGAGTCTGTGCCCCCCATTAATCAAACCCGACCTCATTCAGTTCCATCTTTTGGAACTTCGTCGGATCATCAATAGAATTTAACAAGAAGTGTATGCTAGCAGAGTGGCGAGGCTTGCATCCTCAAACACACACTTCGTAGGATCATCAGTAAAATTTAACAAGAAATGTATGCTAGCAGAGTGGCGAGGCTTGCATCCTCACACACACACATCCCTTTAGAGCTGAAAATGTTTAGATATAGAGTGGGGCATTTTTCCAAGTAACTATACTCAACGACACTAAGCCACACTGAGAACCTGAGTGCCGACAGAGTAAAATGCCACACACCTCTTCTCAGTAGAGACTAACCTGTGATCCATCCTCCAGATTCAGCTGCGTTGTTATCTTCTTCCTCCTGTTATATTAAATACTGTCCAAAAGCATGGCCCTTTCTGCGCACAATAGCAATGCCAAGATGCTGTAAATAGAAACAAAAATGATATCTACATAACTATCCATCATCTTTCAATAGTGGGATAGAGGCACAAACTAAAAGGACTCAAAAGTTCCTTTTAACAGCTAAAAATTGCCCAAAGTTTGTAAACCACAATCCTTCCCATGATTTTCCATTTCATCTTAGGAGGTGCAAAAACTCCAGACCATTCCGCGTTGGTCCTAAGCTAGTAAACATAAGGGCAAAGTAGGTCCCCACTGTGTCCAATGTCAAAGAATATCCATGAAATGGTGCTGTTTGTGCTCAAAATACTACCTAGTCACGTTGAGTGTATTGCCTGTCAATACATGTCTATCAAGTATTAACTGTCAACCTCAGCCTATTTTGATTCTCTATTCTCTAGGTTTGATACAGTATACCCTGGAGCCAATATGCTCCACTTCTAGTCCAGCATCCTCACAACCATTAAAGAAGAGAGACTCATCTTCTTTTCCAATTCTGCGTCGCCAACTCATAAGAAATGCTGGCTGTGGAATCCCAACATAAGATCCTGCTGGAAAAAAATGCAGAAGAACCAGTGAAAAAAAATGACACCCCAGCTAAAACCAGAAGAGGCATGTGCATAATTACCTTTCTGACTGGTCTCCATGACATCAGCCCTGTCAGCTCTTGGCTTATAATTTTTCAGGAGAAAGCAGAGAGTCGTTATCAGTTTCTGGTACTGCTTCACATCTTCAGAGAATCATAAAAAGTAAATAGGTTGAACATGTAGTATTGAATAATGTGCAGGAAAATGCTCATAATTCACTATTGATAATAAAAACATTTTCCCTAGAATAATTATCCCAAGAGATAAAACAACAGTGAATTAGGAAGATATACTCTGATTGCTGGTTTTTTAGAATCAAAAGAATTTAAAGCCAAAAATTGCAGATGTAAAGACAATGTTCCTCCATGAATTAGGGGAAAAAAAAGAGAAAAAGATACAGACAAAATCTTCTAGTCAGATATAAGGGAGAGGATAGTTCGCAATCACAAAGTGAGTTGGTATTTCATAAGCCAAGAGAACCTTTCATTGTCACATATATGCTAAACACGAAACTACAGTGTTACAGGAAGGAGAAGTACGCCAGAGAATGAAGTTTTAAGTTCCTCTCAAATTTATGGAAAACAAGGGAAAGAGAAGCCATGATGAGCAGGGCTGCAGGTGTCAATGCCAAAAGGGCATGGCAGTGGCTTATCAAACGGAATTCCCCAAGATGACATATAATTGGAATGCTACATTTCCAGATTGGCTGTACCATCTTAGGAAGTTCCTATCATGCATTTGGACAGTTTGAACCAACCCTAAAGTCAAGTATCAAAATACACGATGATCATTCAACTGCAAAAAACAACTTAGAACTCAAGCCTGCTTTGCAAAATGTTGCCACATCTGCTAGCTCCCATCAATTATAAAAATAAGAACCCTTACTCTTTGCGGTGGTTTCTCCATACTCTTTGCCCCTTAACCTTGATAGCTACATCATGTCTTCATTTGGCATATATATTCAACATTATGACAACCACAGAGCCACTACCTAATGAAAGACAGCTTAGAAACTTACATAACAAAATGTCACTAGCAATGACCAGGTCCCAATGTGGTTCACCAACAGGAAAGGTGTCTCCCCATGAATCTGAAATGTAAAGCATATTCATCATCCTCAATGAAACAATGGAAACCGATAAAAAAAAGATGCATCACATCTAAGGAGTATCAGCATTGCGAGCCTAAAAGAAGCTTCCATACAATTTTTTCAAGAGAGAAGAGGATGAGTATGGCAGGGAGCCAAATCCATCTCCTTTACAGAAAGCTATGATGATCAAAGTACGCAACCAAAGAACTCACTAACAGATATAAATTTTCCTGAACTTACAGAATGGGGGCATTCATGCATAAATAATTTAATTTGCACGAAGAAACTGGCTACCCAGAACAATCATTATCTGTCAGAATATGCCAGGTTATAACTTCCTCTGAAGGCTGGTTAACAGCCATTAAGATAAACGTAGAAATTTTGTTGAGGGTTCGATAGGGGACACTCACGTTTTATATGAGGAAGGACAGGTGTAATTCCGTTAATCTTGCAGTTATGCGCTATATTCTCTTCAATCTCCAGATCATCATAGTCTGATGTGGTGATGTCAAGACTAAAAGATTTTTGCAGAAAGATGGCCAGAGCTCCAGTTCCACTGCCATTGAGTCGCTAAATTAAGATCTAAAACCAAAGCTCCTTGTGTTGGAGTATGTATGAAGATGTAAAGTACCAAAAGCAGCTGTATCATTTGCAGGTACAAAATCAAAGGATACTAAACCAACAGCTCAGGACACTGCCCGGATACTTGAGAAAATTATTTCTTGAAAATAATGAAGGAACTCAGAACTTTAGGGAATTAGAAGCACCAATTATCACCAATTTTGTTACATGAAGATTTAATGCTCAGAGACTCGCTCATTATGGCAACCACATAGTCTAGACAACAAGACAATCAATATGCACCTGCCGAGCTCAATGATGTGCCGTCCTTCTATCCATGTCCGGTGCTGAACTAACCATTCAGCAAATGCGAATGTCCCTGGCCATAAAAGATTAGCATTCAGCTGGTGGAACGAAAACTCCCGGATGACCAAATCCTGCACAAGCAATGCACATGAGGAACTGCTCAAGACTGTAAAACCCTCGCAAGCTGCAGAAAAGAGCGCTCTAACAAAAACAAGAACAAGGAGCATAGAGTCCACAAAAAGTTGGCACCAATTGCAATAAGAAAAATTTGCATCAGACAAACTGTCTTGAGAACCGTTATGCCCATTGTTCAGAAACCTTCATATCTTCCCAATCCCAACGAGTTATTCCATATACCGACTACAACCCCCAGACCCATCACCAATGGCAATAAGAAACTTCTGCATCAGAGAAATTGCCTCGAGAACCAGTTTGCCCATCATTCAGAAACCTTCATATTTTCCCAATCCCAAAGAATTGTTCAACATATCAACCACAACCACCATATCTCTGTTCCTATCCACAAACCGGCACAATGAGGCAGTCCGGCACCAATCGGACCGTTCTTGCTAATGCTTATCTCTATCCCCCGCAAATATAAAACCCACAAAAATTATAATCCCGTCGAGCAATCGTGCCCCCGAGCAAGAGCTGACGGACCCAACTTTCACTCAGATTCATACATGAGAGGTCAAAAACTGTCAAAACACCAGAAGGGCGATCAAGAACGAAAGGTACGACCATTCCAGGAAACCGGTGCGTCCTCTCCGCGTAGCTCTGCGGAGTCTCGGACTCGGACTCATGCTGTTCCTCTGCGACACGAATTGTGCAGCTTGTCAATCGATGATGATGATGCTGAACCAGAGAAGCCCAGAGAGAGAGAGAGAGAGAGAGAGAGAGAGAGAGAGAGAGAGAACCAGAGGAAGAGTCGTCAGGGTCGGCGAAGAGAGAAGACGGCGAGAAGAGAGCTATGTCCATCCTCAGGGGAGCTGGGGGGGCTTTGCACGACCAAATCTCGCCTCGGACGAGCAGCGGCAGGAGGAGTTGGAATGTCTTATAAATTACAATCGCATACTTTTAACTTCATTATACTTACATTATTCTTCATATTTGAGATATCAATTGAATTTTAAGCGTGCTAACTATACTTATATACTTACAATATCATCATGTTTAATTTGTCATCCGCGTGGAAGCCATAATTCTCATCCAAAGTTACCATTAGCTATAGATTGTAGGGTAATCATGAAATAAAATCGGTCACTTCTTGGATTGACCCTAACCGGTCCAAGTCAGCAGATTCAGTTTAAGAGTCGGTTCTAGGATTACCATGATCAGTCAAACTAACAACCAACCTTGATGGGGGTGGATGGAATAAGTCTAATGATTATGGTGAGATATTTACAACTTTATCATACTTATATAGTTTTTCTGAGTATTTATAGACATGAGATATCAATTGAAGTTCTAAGTATACCAACTAAACTTATATGCTTATGACTTCATTATGTTTAATTTGCTGTCAGCATGACAGCCATATTTCTCATCTAGGGTTGCTATCAACTGTAGATTGTAGCGGAAACCACCTAAAAGCAACAAAAAAAAAAAAAAAAATCATCAAGTTCCTAGATCAACTTGAGAATCGGCCGAGGCCAGCAAATTCCGGTCAAGGGTCGATTCTAAGGTCAACATGATCGGTTTTCAATTCCAAAATTAGGAATCGTCCCTAACAAGGGTGGATGGAATAAGTGTGATGATTATAGTGGTGTACTTATAATTTTATTATATGTACATAGTTTTTGTAAGTTTTTCAAAATCTAAAACATTAATTGAAGTTTTACGTATGCCAACTATATTTATATACTTAAATTCATAATGTTTAATTTCTTATCCGCATACGAGCCATAGTTCTCATCCAGAGTTGCTGTCAGCCGCAAATTGTAGAGGAAACAACCAAAATGAAAAAATCAGCCAGTTCTTCGGTTGACCTTGAAATCCGCTCGGGTCAGCAAGTTTGGTGTGATGGTCGATTCTAGGATCAACAAAATCAATTCTCAATTCCAAGACTAGGAACCGAACCGAACCTCACCTGCAGTGGATGAAATAAGTTTGATGATTGTAGTGGCGTACTTATAACTTCATCGTACTTTTATAATATTTCCCAATTTTTCTAAATATGATATATCAATTGAAGTTTTAAGTGTGCCAATTCTACATATAACTCCATGATTTTAATTTGTTATTAGCGTGCAAGCCATAGTGCTCATCCAAAGTTGTTCTCAGCTGCAAATTGTAGAGGAAACAACCAAAAGGGAAAATAATCAACCGATTCGTCGATTGAACCTAAAATCAACCCAGGTCGGCAGGTTCAATTTGAGGGTTTGTCCTAAAGTCAATAGGATCATTTCTCAATTCCAAGACTGGGAATCGGACGGGACAAGGGGGTGGATGGAATAGTTTGATTATCATAGCGACATATTTATAACTTCATCATACATAGGTTTTTTTTTTTCTAGATCTGAGATGTCAATTAAAGTTTTACGTACACCGATAATACTTTAAAAACTTATAAGTTTATCAGGTCTAAATTGTTATCAATCTGCGAACCAAAGTTCTCATCCAGTGTTGTTGTTTGCTGCATATTGTAGTGAAAACCACCAAAAACGAGAAAACATCGACCAATTCCCAAGTTAACTCTGAAAAGGACCTAGGCTGATAGGTTCGGTCCGAGTGTCGATTTTAGGGTCAACAAAATAGGTTTTTAGTTCTAAAGACCGATCCTAACAAGGGGTGGATTGAATAAGTCTGATGATTATATTAGTATACTTATAACTTCAACATACTTACGTAGTTTTTCTAAAATTGTGATATCACTTGAAGTCTTAAAGTATGCCAACCATACTTATATACTTGTAACTTAATTATGTTTAATTTGTTATCAGCGTGCGAACCATAGTTCTCATCTAAAGTTTTTGTCAACTACAAATTGTAGTAGAAACCACCTAAAAGACAAAAATTGTCAATTCCTAAGTTGACCTCGAAAACAGCTTCGGCTGACAGGTTAGATTTGTAGGTTAGTTCTAGATTCTCTAGGATTGGTTCTGAGTTCCAAATTTGGGAACTAGGAACCAGCCCTATCAGAAGTGAATGGACTAACTTTGATGATTATTGTCGCATACTTATAACTTTATCATACTAGTGTAGTTTTTTCTAAGTTTTTCTAAATCTGAGATGTCAATTGAAGTTTTAAATATGCGAACTACACTTATAACTTAATTATGTTTAATTTATTATCAACATACAAGCCATAGTTC